>NC_051186.1:67703823-67864352 GCF_013339695.2 Rhipicephalus sanguineus
CACTTTCTGACTTCTCCTTCTGACGCATGCAATTCTGACTCCTTTGGGTGCATCTGTGCGGTGCGCGCACAATCGTTTCCCATCCGCTTGCAGTTAGGACGTGACAACAAAATTAGGAATGCACATTCGGGTGTTCCCTTTAAAGGAACACTAAGGAGAAAAACGCTTTTTTATGGTATTACTAAATTACCCTTTCACGATGGCAAAAGTATCACTCTCGCCATGAGAGGGTTCTGTGTAACCGAGAAAGCGCGCGTAAAGAAAACGCAGGTGGCGATGCCACATTCAAGTTCCCGCACCTACTGGCTATGACGTCACAGATTTCCATGGTCCTCCGCCAGTTCCTACATAGTTCTTAACGGTAAAAATAAAGTGCAATAAAGTCCTTAACGTACCAAGTTTTCAGGAAATTTTGTTGAGCCAATGCGACCAAGACACTATAAAGCACTTTTGAAATCCGTGACGTCACGCTGATATCCATGGCAGGATATCGGCGCGCAGTTTAAGCGCAGTTTAAAAATGAACGTTGACCTTCATGTTCTTTTCTTTAATCAAGCTATGGATGGTGAAATAAATGAAAGTAGAGTTTTCATATCATAATTTATCAGTCTAAGCGATTTATTGTCGCACCTAGCCTTTTCCCTTTGACAGCGCACCGTACTGTACCGTCGTTTTCTGCCACCGGCCTTGCGACGGTCCCAGAACGGGCCGTTCTTAGCAGTGCGTCTCTTCCTCCTGTTTTGGTTCAATAAATAGGTCTCTAAACATTATTTACGCTACTAATTAAGTCCTGCAGAAGCCTAAAAGCTGGAAAAAGTTCACGCGTATGCGACAGACTACAACACAGATTACGTCTGAAATTACGTCGCTAAAACCCACGGACGAAAGAGAGAGGACGCCACACGCGAGCACTTCTCTTTTGCAAGTATTGTTCAAGTAATTTCAAGTATGGTTGCCGAAGCGCCCAGCATACTGTTCTATATGTATTAAACGCGCGCGCGCACACACACCACACACACACCACACGCGCACACGCACACACACACAACACACACCACACACACACACCCCACACACACACACACCCCACACACACCACACACCACACACACACACCACACACACACACACACACACTAATTGGGCTAGTTGGTACGTGTTCATTTTGACAGCTAGGATAAGGCGCTCACACGAACACGGACACTACGAGAAGACGCAAACAACGCAGGCGCTGACTCGCAACTGCGATTTATTGGAAAGGAAAGCTTACGTATAAAAGTCACAACTGTCACGTGATCTGGCTACTATCGCAGGGAAGAGTGAAAAGCAAATATAAGAAGATAGACAAAGGCCTATAGTGACAAAGGCCTATAGTAAAGAAAACAAGTGCCTAAGGTCACACCCTCAGAGTGCTGAGCATTAACAGAACTAGAACAGAACCGTCACATTAACAGAACTAGAATTGTCATATCTCTTCAGCACTCTGAGGGTGTGACCTTAGGCACTTGTTTTCTATAGCCCTTTGTCTATCTTCTCATATTTTGCTTTTTTACTCTTCCTGGGCGAGAGTAGCCAGATGATGTGACAGTTGTGATTTTTAATGTAAGCTTTCCTTTCCAATAAATCGTAGTTGCGAGTCAGCACCTGTGTTTGTTTGCGTCTTCCTTCTAGTGTCCGTGTTCGTGTGCGCACCTTATGCTGTCAAAATGAAAAAATAGTGATATTTATTTAATGTTGCTGGCATAACGTCGACCACTCTCCGCCCTTCTCAACAGCAGATGTTGACACACGTGAGCCAGCAATAGACAATCTTATATGATCAAGTACCACGTGCAAATAACGAGCCGCAGTTCCATTATTTTATTTTTTTGTTTACTGGATTCTTTTCCTCATCGTTGTTGTAGACGAACGATGATAGTGATGATGTAGACTCGCGTCTGCAGGAATATCCAGGACGCAAGGAGCCAGAACCTTATATCGTCTGAGTGCTGTTTCAGAAAAACGTGTACCGGCTAGGGATAGCGCGAGCAACGCAATTATTGATTGCCTTTAAAAGGCAAGCTGTTCTGTATGTCCGCCATCCTAACTGAGGACGCTGCCCGCATTGGGAAAAGATGTAACCTGTGGCCGAATTCACGAAACTTCTCTTTCGTAAGTGCGTTTTTCCAAATGGTCAGCTGGCTTCGCTAATTATATGTCCCTCATTGTGGTTTTATGAAATATGTTCTGACAAAATTTCTAGCTTAAGACATTTTTGTGAATACGTGCCCTGCTCCTTCGATCATTAGTTCGTGGCATCTCCATCCCATCCGTCAGTTTCGCCAGCGACTGTTTAATCGGGCAGTGAACATTACGCTTAAAGAGACCCCCCCCCCTCCATTTCCCTTTTAAACTTTTGCGGCATTAAAGTTATCCCACTGCCAGCTCCGTCAAAGCTCCCCCCGTGCGCTATGTTAACAGTAAATGGCGTCGCCGCGGTCTTCCGCCTTTGGTTCTTCCTTTTGTCCGCTTTTGCGCGTACCCTGCCGGCACTGGGGGACTTCCGCGGGTTTTGTTTTGAGGGACGGCCATGGTGCATTGCGCACTATTGCAGTGGCTGGGGGAGGGGTGGTGGGTAGCGGAGAGAAAATCCAGGTACGTGCATGCTACGAACAATGGATCGCTCTCGGGTGCTGTCACGTGGAGAGCGCATAGCACACATCTGGAGGAGACCCTTTTTGTTCTCACGTCTTTTTGTGCGTCGCCGGGGGAACGGAACATTTCGCTTCAATTAAAGCGCCGTCGCTTCGGCTGACTCTGCTGTCGTCCCATACGTGCACGCGCTAACCGCACCGGCTGGGAGATGGGAGGACATGCCTGTAGGGAAAGCTGTTTCCCGTGGGGCTGTGCCTTTGTATCGTCATTATAACTGTAACCACGCGTCTTCGATTACGAGCGATGTGACCAACAGCGCTAACCTCCCAACAACACGTTCATTTACTGTTTTCACAGCAACCGTTGTACGACTCAAAACGCCGTGAAAGTTGAAAAGATGCACCTGAATGCGAATTGCTGGGTGAGCACAAACCACAAGCAGACACCTTTGAGACCATAATGATTATTGGAACGCATTAGTGAAGCGGAGTTGAATAACTTAAATAATAGCGCGGATTCGACACAGAACAGAGGAATAACATTGATGCACAAGACAAGCACATCTGTGTGCTTTCTATGTCCTGTGTTGAATCCGCGCTATCAAGAACTTAAGATTATGAACCAACTAGCCCACAAAACGAATTTTGGTAAGCGGTTGAATATGTCGCGAAAGAACCGCTTAGCGAATGGCCTTATAGTTATGCGACTCGCGAAGGTAACCTACCATAGCATGAGAGATCTGTGACGTGGAAATTACGTCCAGGTGGTTTACCAAATCAACAAAATTTGCCCTCGTTTTACTATTGGATGACCACCCCGCCGACGACGCTTCCCGATACGCCCAGGATAACTGTCGGCACCCTTAATGTCTATATCAAGCACACAGACGATGCAAGAGAACCTCGCCATCTTGCGTATAATGTCACAGTCACATTGTGTCATTGTAACACTCGGCTAAACTCCAACAGCTGCTTCTCAGGCATTGCTACATGTGCAATCACCAACGATGCATGTAGCACAATCTTACGCAACACTTTTGTGTTGGCTGTGGGTCGCTTTAACATTCAACAACACATGTGCTGCCGTTCTCGGTTTCATGAACAACAATGGCAATCCAGGGTGCCTTAAATGGGCTTGAAAGAAACGTTACAGAAGAGAAGATCTTGGTTGGGAGTCCGGCCTCACAGCCCATCAGCCGGGGACCAATACGTATCGTTCTTCAATACATGATGGCGACAGATCTAAGTCATCATCAGCCTGTCTACGCCCACTGCAGGGCAAAGGCCTCTCCCATGTTCCGCCAATCAACCCGGTCCTGTGCTTTCTGCTGCCACGTTATACCTACAAACTTCTTAATCTCATCTACCCACCTAATTTTCTGTCTCCCCCTCACGCGTTTGCCATCTCTTGGATCCAGTCAGTTACCCTTAATGACCACCGGTTATTCTGCCGACGTGCTACGTGCCGGCCCATATCCATTTCCTTTCTTGATTTCAACTATGATATCCTTAACCGCCGTTTGTTCTAAGTAAATGGCTAAGTAATGGCTGTAAATGGGCTGGCATTTTCGTGAACGAGATGTACCGACGCCTTCTCGCTAGCCTTTACTCCGCCACATCTGCCTCCACATGAAGTGCAGCAAATTGCACAAAGTCTAGGTAACCTTCCTTCTTTTCACTTTGTCTCCGTCTCTATTTCGTTAGTCACATGTAATCGCGTGTAATCATAGACAGTCATATCGACGTTGTTACAGACGGGCGCGACGTCGAAAGTCACGTGTACATTCTGCAGTTTCCGTAACCAAGAGCGCGATTAGCCATTTGCTTCTCAAACAGTTGATATACACACAGGAGCAAACGCGAAATTGGCGCGCTCGATTATAGAGGATTGAAAGATGGGCACTCGACGCATGCGTGCACGGACACAATGGACTAATAGAAGAAAATGCTGACCGCCATCTGCCACGCTTACAGTCTAACTACTTACATTTCACATAACAAAGTGGCGCCCAGATAAAGGCTTTCGCCCGGGCACACGTATACGGCACTGCGACTAACTAGCATCTCTGGACTCGCAAGCCACATATATACCCTGCCTCGCAACCCATTCCGCAGATGGCGTCCATAAAGTATCAGTGTTACCGTTTTGCACGCTTCGAAGCTTCCCGCCACTACGAGCATTAAGCCTTGCATACATGCACTCAGACGGAGTTGCGGTTTCGTACGCCCACTCTTTCGTGTCCACACCATTCGGGGCGGGCGCCCTATAGGGACACACACTAACACGGTCTTGCGGGTTATGTTTATGCCAATGTGAGCCCCCAGTGGGCTCCCGTATATATGCTTCATATACGAATACATATAGCTGTTTGTAGGCTGCAGACCACGGATGGGACGCGACGTCAAAGGGTTTGTGCCGTAGCGGTGCGCTTGACTGGGCCCGAAAGACCCGCGATAGCTGCCGTCGCGCCGCGTCTGGTCGACCGGCCTCCCTATTGCAGTACGGGCGCCGTCCACGTGGGGTCCGCCAGAACACGTGGGTGACGCACGGTGCCCGCACCGTCAACCCGTTTACCCACTTTCTCTGTCCGGCTGCACTGAACTCTTCTTTATACGCATGTCACTTGTATAGAGGCCGCAAAACACGCTGTGGTATGCATGCATGCACGCGCGAGACCTCTTCCGGTCGTCAATACAGATAACTAAGAGACGTTACTCTGTGTATATTGGCTTCGATCAGTGAAACTTTTAAATCGAGGCACGGGGAGGCCTGGCTGCTGTAGCTTGTTCGTTTTGGTATCTATCTCTCTCGTTCTCATTTCCTTTCTTGTTTTCTGCCTCGTTGCTGAATGCAGTGAAATGCACTCGGGGCTACGGATAGCGAATAGGTGCTGATAAAGTTAGCACTGTGAAGAAGATCATAGGTCGACAGAACGTGTGTTACGTTCAGTTAAACAGATGGCTGATGAAGACGTCAATCGCTCGTAGCAGTCATTATAATAAAAAAAATTGATGTCGCGTTTTAATCTGTGAAGGCTGTACCCACGTGCGTAGGTACCTAACCACCCTCTCCGCTCCCCACTTAACCTATCTACCGGGATAATATGCTCGTTTCAGGGGGCTTCTAATGCCATTTACACGCGAGACAAACGAGTCAATCTTGACAACTCGTTTGAAACGATAAGCGACCGGGAAACTTCCATCTAGAGGACACGAATTGATGAACTTGGAGTTTCGACGAAGAGACAAAAACAGAGGGAAAATTGAGACCTGGTACCTGCCTACACGCACTACAAAAAAAAAAAACAGACTGAAAAAAAAGGGAGCATATTGAAACGCAGCTAAACAGAAGAGGGAGACGGAGATTAAATAGACGAAGTCTGGCAATAGCGCATTGGAGAAGCGAATTCCTTGATACGGTAATAGCGCCAACCTGTTGGTGTGTAGAATAGAAAGAGAAAGCGTTCGTGATGGAGAAATGCGACGGCCGGTGAAATGGATTGATGTGTGAGTGAGGGAAAGAAAGAAAGAAAGAGAGAAAGAAAAATAACCGAGTCAATGCAGCTCGATAAAGGAATGCACGAAGAAGAATGAAATAAAAGGAATCAAAACGAGCTGGAGTGAAAAGAAAAACAAAAGAAAAAGATAAATATAATAAGGCAAGTGGAGTTGGAACCTGAAACCGCGATGGCACGGGCTGCACCGCTGCGACGGCGCATGCCTGCCTGCCTGCCGGGAAGGCGGGCGACGCGATGGCGCGCCGAAGAAACCCGACACCGCGCCGAGCCAAAGCCGAGCCAAAGCCGACTGCACCAGCCAGACGGTCGCGTACCCGTACATAGCCCTAGAGATCGTCGTCCCTCCCTGCAGGTCCGAGTTCCACAGTGCCCCCGAAACGCGTTGCGAAACTATGCACGCGTACGCTGTCTGCTATAAGTCGCACTTTGGCACGACTAAATTAAAACGTTTTCGTTAATGAAAAGACTGCTTATAGGACTAAGTTTTAGAGAGGTGAGCTATCGAGGTGAAACGGCGATATGCCAGAAACGCCAACGCGTATAGGACACTAAAGCGAAACGACTAATCACTTTAGTCTAATGACTTATTCTTTGAAAGCTATTGTTGTTTTGACATCGCAGCTTTTTAATAGAAGAGGAAATGACAGGCAAAGCGTCATTTTTAATTTAACGCTGTTATCCAGGCGGGGGAAGGGGGAAGAGGGGGGGGGGAACCACGACAAGCGAGCTCCCTCGGGGGTGGTGGCACGGGGAGAGGGGGGGGGGGAGAAAAAGTGGGGCAGATAACTATTGCGACGCCACGGATTTAAAAATGTTTCTCTTTTTTTTTTCGTAATTTAGCCCCATTGGCTCTAGATAACTTGCAGAAACTTGGTACTGTGTCTCGTCTCTAGTCCCATAAAGGAAAAGGTTAAATTTTACCAATTAAGAGCTATGTAGGCCCAAGCGGACGCCATCAAAGCTTATGACGTCAGCAGGGGCGTAGCCAGGGGGGGGGTTGGGGGAATTGAAACCCCCCCCGAAAATTTTCAGTTTTTACTTGCGTAATATATGCGCACACATACAAACGCACGCACGAACATACATAAAGTATGGTTGAACCCACCCCCCCCCCCCCGAAAAAAATTTCTGGCTAAGCCCCTGGACGTCAGGCAGGTTTGGCGCAGGCACTTCCAAGGTGGCGTCGCCACAGACATATTTCGTTTCGCGATTTCCTCTCTTACGAACCATGTCGCTATAGCAACAGACTTGCTCGTGGCATTGTTAAAGGGTACTTTATTAATATATTTACTGATGTCTTACTTACTAATGTCTAACCTTACCTGTATGTCTATTTCGTCCACTGGTTCTCCCCCCTTAAATCACACCCTCCCCTAAAGGATCTATACTTACCTGGCGACCACTTTCTGCGGCAGCACAGCCAAGGCTACGCAGCCGAAGCACACACTTCGTTACTACGCTGCTGCATGTAGTCCGTGAACGCTAACTTTTGTAGACTACGTAGCATACGAGAAAACATAAAAGGAAAAGAAACAGGTATTATGTTCGAGACTTTTTCGCATTGTAAGAAAAAAAGCTCATCCCGCGAAGGATTTTCGTTTGTAGCCGTCTCTAATTTTCTGGCTTTCTGGAGTCGATTTCACGTTTTCCTGCGCCTGTAAACAATCGCCTGCAAACGAACTATTTGGCGTAGTAACACATGTTGTCGTAGTAACAGAGAAAGTTGGCGTAGTAACACAGAAAGTTGTCGTCCGGTATAGGGTGACCCACTCTTCCGGTACTCGCGGGACTCTCCTACATTTAGGGCTACTGTCTCACGTCCCCAAGGAATACGCAATCTTTGGAAATGTCCCGCATTACACACTTTGTTATTGTTGTTTGGCAGCGCCTTGAGTTCAGCTGCATATGGCCACCCTCTCTGAGGATGCGTTAAGTGCAAGCACTCCAAGCTTATTTGGCTTCAAGAATGTAAAGCAAGCGGCAAGGGCTTCCCAGGCTCTTAATCCAACGTGTGGAAACTGAACCGCAACTGTTTTGCGAGTGACTATTTTTATGTTGATATGGATAATTGTGTCTTCTGTCAGAGCACATTGCAGTGATGCATGAAATACATTTGTTTAGACAGATATTTAGAGTCAGTGTCACCCCCCACCCATTTCTACCGTAAGAGTATCCTGCATTGCGCTAGTAGGCAAATGGTCACCTTAAAAGGACGCCTGTCATCGTAGCTGCCCTTCCACCCTCCCCCCCCCCCCCATCTCCTTCCCAAACCTATAAGCAGTGCGATTAAAAATAATTTTCATCAGACCCGAAGCTTCGCCAGCGGACCACCCACCGCAGTCACACATACTCGCATGACGCATGTGTTTTGATTCAACCACCCACAAGAGAAATGTGATCCCCTACTCTCACTATCCCGAACACCATAGGCGTACGCACGTTGAGCAGGGGAGCGAGCATAGTTTGCTCCGTACTATGACTTAGTAAGAGGGGGGGGGGGGGCACTGCGATGAACCTTCGGCCCCTCCCCCCCGATGGGGAACCCTGCGCGCGCCTATGCCAAACACCATGGCAGCTTTTCCACAAGAGGGACCTTAGAGGCGACGAGTCTGAGCTCCTTCTAGGCTCTACCGCCTGTCAAGCACGGCGCGCTCCAGTCGTGGTTCGTATTTATACACACTGCACAACGCTAGAGCTCGCGTGTTGCGCAAACTGAATATGAGGCCTTCAGCCTAAACGCGAGGAATGGAAGCGTGCTGGAACCACCGCTTGCTTCTCGGTGAGTAGAGCCAACGTGCGCGTTGACACGCTGTACATGCACCCGGCCAAATAAAGTACTTCTGTGCTTTCTACTACACGTTCACAACCCCTGTTCCACCCTCCTATCTGATCTGACAGCTTACTTCGGTAGTACGACTGCGAAAAGAATTTGAGGTCAGAAACAAGAGACACCGCAGCAACGGTGGTGACCCCAGCCGTTAGGCTCGGGTCTTTCTTTCCTTCTTTCTTTCCTTCTTTCTTTCTTTCTCTCTTTCTTTCTTTCTTTCTTTCTTTATTTCTTTCTTTCTTTCTTTTTGCAAGATAGCGCAGTAAATCGGTGAAAACGAGGGGACGGAAGAGGGGTATTGTTGAGCTCACTCATTGATAGAGCTCAGCGCATGTGCGCTTGCACGCAAGCATCAAAGCCGAAGATCGCACGCGCATGTGTTACGCTATTACCCACGTACACCGGAATGTATACCGCAGACCCCCACGCATGAGCTACATGGGCGTTACGTAAACAGCGCGGCACCCTCCCGAACAACCACTTTGGTAGCATTGAAGTACGTGACCTTGCGAAAAAAAATACGTCGTCTTGAAAGCCTATTCGAGATGACGTCCTGCGTAGCTGACTAGGTTCAGATGGTAGTGCGTGCGCGCAGCACGCACGCACGCACGCACGCACGCACGCACACACACACACACACACACACACACACACACACCACACACACACACACACACGCACACACACACACACACGCACACACACGTATACAAATGTACACATATTCTACACATTTTTCCTCAGGGGTGTCTTAGTCCTGTGGCATCAGCTGTGTTTATACGTTTTCTTCGGGACACTGATGTGGTGTCGACAGCCGCTAACCGCGTTCGTATCGTGCAGGCGCCGCTAGAAGCCAAGCTGGAAGCGAGCTTCCCCTACATACCACAATGCCGTTGAGGGTGCAGAGCATCACGGTTGCACAACCTCGTAAACACCGAGTCCCCACGACCTCACGCAGCTTCTTCCGCGTTACGGGACACATAAAGTGCGGCGAGACCACGCAACCACCACTGCGGCCACTATACGCGTCGCGTCGACCTGACGCACCAAAGAGGCTGTATACTATAACGAACATGGCATATTGCACGTTGGTGTTATCGTCGATGATTTCCCTAGTTGTGCAGAAGTCGACAAACTTACGCTTCCGCACAGCAACCCGACGGTCCGCTTTTTTGCTCTTACTTTATGTTCCATGACGGTTGAAAATGCGGTTCTTGCTGTTTTGTTCTTATCCTTGGCGTACTTCAAACGTACTTATCCGTGACGTACTTTTTTTTTTTGTTGTTGTTCGAGGGAGGGCTGCCTTCGGTATATCAAAGAGAAGAAAAGGATCGTAAGTATAAATTGAATCCTGCGACATACAACAACCCGTTCAAGGGAAGATGAGCTACGAACTGTGGCGTCCACTCACACTCTGCGGTGCGGCGCGTGGTCCCTCTGGCGGCGGTTCTTGAACCAGTTGCTGACCTGCGTCAGCGTCAGGCCCGTCTTGTGCGCCAGGGTGCGCTTCTCGTCAGGCGTCGGGTAGCGGTTCACCTTGTAACACTCCTTGAGCGCGATGCGCGACTTCTCCTTGAAGCAGTACACCGTGTCCTCGCCGTCCCAGATGGTCTTGGGCAGCGGGTACTTGCGCCTGTCGACAAGTACCCGGGGTGGGAGGCACAACTTTAGGAACACTTTTTATCTTCGGAACTGCATGTCGTCATATTCGAAATACAAAACATTAAGTGTAACGATCATTTAGCCATCTTTAGTCAACATTAGCCGTAACTTAGCCAACATTATAGTCGGATACAAACTAAGAATGCCAGCTCCGCCCACAGCCGTCACTGTCCCTCCCACAGAGAGTTTGCATAGATGCTTCGTCCAATAGCGCTTACTGATTTTTGTGACGTCATGCACTTCTCGAGTGTTTCAGATAGTTGACTTTGCCATATAGACACAAGTTCGTATCGATGGTTTTATGTCGGATACTTGAACGGCCTGGTAAATTTCTTTCGAGATTCTGACATCGCTGTTCGGTTAAACGTAATGTTATAGGCAGTAACGACGAACATTTAACCCCTAATATGCGTAGGGCTTACATCAGCCGAGAAAAAGTACTTACGGTTCGAGTGGAAACGAGCTGGCACGACTGCTTTTCACAAGTGAGGGGTAAGCGCGCCGCGTTTCGGTAGGCGGAGTTCTCTTGTTGTTGTTGTTGTTGTTGTTGGGTTGTAACCGACCATAGACAGTGCTAGGAAGTGCGGGCAGCACGCGAGTGCAAACTATGGTTGAAGTGAAGTGACTGGCCTGCTTATATTTTCCGTCATAAACCGGAAAAACTGTATTTCGTCAATTGATCATATGTTGAGAATACACACAAGGAAGAACACGAAAATGCGGGGGCTAAGGCTTGTGGCCGTGTTATTTCGTGTTCATTTGTGAATGTCAAAACGAAGGCAGTTGTCGTTGGTATGACACTGAGCAGCTAAGTAGCCCATAAACCCCTCCTGAACAACAGGCAAGAGTGATTACGACCCACAGCTCCGTGTTGTGCCCATAAAAGTGTGGTGCGTCAAGTCACCAAATTCTTCGCAGTTGACACCGACGTGTCCGCAGCGAGCCTTGGAGCTGGCACGTGGCACCACGATAACTCAGTCTACAACGAATGGTTGGACTGTATTGGCAATTTCTGACAATGCTGTTGAAAACGCTCGTGTCTGTGTCAATCTTACCACTCCATCCTGCATACTCAAACAAAAAAAAAAGAGTCATCTGATTCTTTTTTTTTTGCGAGGCTTGACTCGCAACACATATGACTCTCTTTAAAGAGGCTCATGAACTCTCTTTGAAGAACATTGTACTACGATGGGAGTGTCGTGGGACGCAAAAGAGTGTTAACCTGTCTCTTTAAAGACAGTCATATACGTGGCAAGTGAGGACTAACCGAAAAGAGTAACAAATATATACTCTTTTCTCTCCTTAGAGCGCATTTCTGGGTTCTCTCTTCTGGTCACTCTTATTTCCTTATTTTCGAGCCGAATTCAAGCTGGCATCAAATTTCATTGAGAGAGAGCAATGTTTTAATGAAAATCTGAGGAAATTTTATTTAGCAGCGGCGTGGGGCTACCTAGCCTTCATAAGATGTACTGCTACACACAGAATAGCTGACTCACCTGAGTCTGTACTTGTCGACGGCTCCAAGCGGGCGGCCTCGTATCTTCTCGGCCTCCCTGTAGTGCGCCTTGTACCACATCTGCTGCAGCTCGTTGTGGTACTTGGAGTCGAAGTTGTGACTCTCCAGGATGCTGTACAGCTCCTGCGTGCAGAGGAGGAAAGAGAGCGTTGTGAAGGCGCTCGCCGGTGCGCAGTTACGCATTCTGTTGCACGCCTAGTTAGAGCGGCACCGAAACCTTATAACGCAGCAAACAATGTTTCCATTCCGGAAAGCATAAAGAATGTTGCGCGTGCTCACTGCTGCTGACTTCTCAGCATTGGTAGTTCGAAGGTTTGATATAGTTGTCTATCCGATAGGCAGCTATATTATTGGTGGTCTGTCGACATACACTCATTGGTGGTCCATCGGACAGGCAAATGCGTCCTTATTTTACGGGGATCAAGCCAACGTGGTTAAATTTCGCCTCTGATTGAGGCAGCCCTGACGATGACAAGTCCATGAGCGGATCCAGAGGAGGGAAGGGGGGTGGGGGTCCAGTTGTCGCATTAGGTGAGGCAACTAAGGCTTTCGCCTTCATACGTTTGCGCTTTTCTGTACCTTACAAGAGCCACCGTCGAGGAATGTTTCTTGATCGAGGCAATACGTGTAGCTGGGCGTGTTGGCATGCATACTCGGAGGGAACAGGAGCGCGAGCTAAGACGCCCGACACTTGGAAGGCGACGGGACGAACCTTGTAGTTCTCGCGGTGAAACGCCACGGCCGCCTGCGCCCTGAGCACCGCTTCGTCGGTGCGGAGCAGGTCGCCGGGGGGCAGGGACCAGAGAAACCGGGCCAGGCGGTCCAGGTTGCGCGCCTGCTGCAACGCCTCGCACAGGCAGGCCACCTGCTCCAGCGTGAACCTGAGCGCCTTGCCCCCGGACCCCGAAGAAGAACTGCTCGCCCCTATGCTACTGCCGCCAGCTGTAGTTACGCTGCCACCGCTGCTGCCTCCGCGAGACGGCGACGAGGTCCTGATGCCTCCGCCTAGGCCCGCTGACATGAGCTCCGTCAGCCTGCTGGTGGCGTTGCCCGTGCTAGTACCCGTCATGGAAGATGCACCATTGCTCAAGCCCACGCTGTAAGAAGAACAAATGGAGAATGAAATATTGGGCGAGTTGGTACATCATCAGTTGGTACATAATCAGTTAGTTGGTACATCATTTGGAGAAGAAGCGCGCACAAAAACAAGGCAATACGTGTAGCTGGGCATCTTGATGATCACTTGAAATGAATCCGTCATGGAGACACGTAAGGGCTTGCAACGTGATGCCCAAAGAGTCTTTTTTTTGTGTATTCTGGTTTCTCTTTAAAAAAAAAAAAAAGACTATCAGGGAATCTGATTCAAGAGACCAGAACACATTTCTTGGGGTGATTTGTACCTTATTTGGCTGACTAGCAAGTAGTTACTAGTAGGGATGTATCTCAAAAGTTTTCTCAGCCGGGGGGATGGGGGGTAGTCAGCGAACCTTAGGGCACGTGTCTGTATGTGTGCGTGTATATATATATATGAGTTACTTTGACAAAGTCTGGTCCACGAGACGAAATGTTAGTGAAAATATCCAGTGCCGAACCAACGAACGTCGTAGTTATATATATATATATATATATATATATATATATATATATATATATATATATATATATATATCAAAACAACAAAGGGTTTCTAGGTCCGATGAAATATTCACAGAAACATCAAACAGACGCGCGTGCGAAGCAACTTTATTAACGTTTCGCTCGGGGTCCGAGCTTCATCAGATGAAGCTCGGACCCCGAGCGACGATGCACAACAGTCACGACGGAGCGCAGACTCTCACGAGCACGAGCACGAAGGGCGTGCTCTCCGAGAAGAGGCGAAGAGGGCGACCCACTAGAAGGCGCTGGAGAGGACGGCCCATTACAACGTTCCAATGCTTCTCTACAATTACCCCGGGTACGAAAAGGGAGCCGTCTGGCGACCTAGCAGCTGGTCACTATGAGTGGGTCATGGTAGGGCTTGAGGCGCTCCACGTTAACAATGTCGCACCCTCGACGGTGCATGTCGGAAGATGGGTCGATGGGTTCAATCAGGTAGTTGACCGGGGATGTGCGTTCGACGACACGGTAGGGGCCTTCGTATTTGGGCAGCAGTTTGGAAGAGAGGCCAGTTGCAGTGGTATATATATATATATATATATATATATATATATATATATATATATATATATATATATATATATATATATATACGTGCAAGAGTGAACAATTTCGGAGAGATTTAAACCGGCACCCCCCCGCCCACCCACTGGTTACGCATATGGTTACCTATCACGCACTGAGACTGCCCCAGTTAATGAGACATAGAAGTGACATCAGAGGTAAAAGTGACCTAGGTGTGAGAAGTGAGCATACATCGCGAGGAGTGAAACACTTGGGCCGACAAGTGAGAAGAAAGCCAGTAACAGACATATACAGGCACACAAGAGCGCAATGGAATGACGGACGGACATGCGTAGAGACCATTCTGCTATTTAAAATATTTACCATAGAGAAATGTGCGTCGTGCATGGCCTTTATACAGAGCGTCAAATCGTATAGGACAAACGAAGGCGTGAGATGAAACTAACGGAGATATATGCGACGCTTCGCTCCAGTCACGTTCAAGTCGACTCCAAAACACCGGCACGCTTATTGGCAGACTTCATATAGTGCTGAGGTTGACAATGAAAAAAAAAATAGACATTTTTCCAGCGCGTAAGAGAAAGGCGTAAAGATGGAGCGGATAATAAAGGAGCAGAACAGGTAGAACTCTCAGGAAAACTTCCTTCACATATTTTTTTTTTTTTTCATGTTTATCCAGATAACTCAACTTGCAGCTTTCAGTATTGACGATGAACTCAAACAGCGAATCAAGTTGGAAAAGCGCTGTTCTCGTACCCTCAACAAAGGAAATTCCCGCGCTGATTACTTAATACGGTATCGAAGCCAGATAGAAGACGTGTTAACTTCCAGAGGTTACAGTTCATCAAGCGCCGGAAAAGAACAAAAGAAAAACATAAGTGACACACGAATGCACTTGAAGCGCTAAGAGAAGACACACTAAAGTGGAACGAAGGAGACGATCTGCTATACACAAAGACGCCGAGTACCATGCGCTTCAAGTATATTCATGGATACTTATTCAGAGTAACCCAAATTTCAGTTCTCTTAAAGAATACATGCTGCGATACATAAAGAGGGTGGGGGGGTAGGAGGTGGAAAGGGCATTAAATATTGACGTAACGAACTCCTGTGAATCTAACTACACCATCTCGCGTGCACCTTCTCACTGTACACGTGGGTGCATTACACCGACACCCATCACGGGCGTAGACGCGGGTATCTGAGGCACGAAGGCACGCTTTTTAGGCGGGCGCTGATTGAAGCCCGGTAAACGGGAGTTTGAGGGGGGAAGGACGCGCTCGCCATGCATGCAACCAACTTTAAACGCTGAAAAACGAGACGATAATCCCCGACTATATTTACGACGACCGCGGTATAGGGGGCACCGTGAAAGAGTGAGAGAGGCATACCCTCTGTCTCTCTCTACTTTCTTACCCTCCTCCTCCCACCACCCACAACGCGCCAGAATGAAATCGTTTGTCGTGATGCTTATTTTTTTGTTTCTTTAGTTCTATTGCCTGGTAGATGCGCGCGTGTTAGTGCGCCTCGGTGGGTGCAAGAGGGCGGCAGTGGGAGCCTTGAAACGGACGATAAATGTTCCCTCACCCTCTTTCTCCTCCTTTCTCTCGGTGACGCTGTGCCACGGGCCGTGCCCCTGTGGCCGATGTTATCGCGAGGTTGGAAGTCTCGAGTTTCGACCACAACATGTCGCCACAATCGGTCACCGCGCCGCCGCTGCAGCAGTCAACCGCGTGTAAAGCGAATGTTCCCTTTCTTTCTTTCTTTCTTTCTTTAGGGATGCATGAACGCGAGCTGGGGTCGCCCCCAACTATAAGACAGACAGGCCTCATTTATAACGCGTTCACGCGTCGCCGACGATGGCACATCGAGAAAGCCGTCGGAGTCACACTCAAGCAGGCGGGGCACTGATTGTTGTAGACTGATATTGAATTGCCGGTGACATGCTCTGCAGTGAACGCACTATAAGTACTATAAGTGCACGGTTTATAAATAGCAGCCGTGACTATTTTCTGTAATATTGTTAAGCAGAGCTAGTTGGTTGGACATATTAATCTAACATCTCGAACGTAAAGTTCTTACGCTAGAATTATTTTTCTGAGCAAATTTCAGACAATTCCTATTCGGCACATATTAATCGCCGATGACCGCCTGTCAGTAGAAAAAGATGCGTTGCGAATGTCATGCTCAATCTTCGTACATCCTTTTCATTTGTGGCCCAAGTTTTGCGCTATAGTATTGTTAGTTTAAATTTTTATCGACGTTCTGTTTGTTTTTCACCCGTCTCTCATGCTTGGAATGGCTTGCCCTGTACTTGTAGCCATACTTCTGAACATTCTACCCCAAAATATAAATAAAAAGGAAGCTCTTTGGATTTGGGAACCTACGTCAATCTTTCACCTATCTATATGCACCATTTACGCACGTCTCGATTGCTCCCATCCTTTCCTTTTCGCACAGAACCCAACACTCGGAATTGTCTCATTTGCAAACTGACAAGCATCTCTTTCTGCAATATAATGCCTTATGAATATATAAATCCAATATAAATCCACGTAGTGGGGCGATATTTATAGGAGGAGAGCGAGAAAAAACCAAGGGGAAAGGCAGGGCGGTAAACAAAGCTTTTGCTCGGTTGACTATCCTACACGTCGGAGTAGGAAGAATAATAGATAAGATAGAGAAGAAAGGAGCAAGTGTAAGAAACAGAAGAAATGAACAGTTAGTGTGGACACACACACACAACACAACTCGCGCTGGTAGTTCACAAACGCTCGTGAAGAACAGTCGTCTTCAGGCAGCACAGTAGGGCTTTCGGGGCGTTTTGCACGCACGAAACCGTGGGCCAAGGCCCCACGATCTTGTTTCGTGATAGTGGTCTTCATAGGCGTGCGCAGGGTTCCCCATCAGGGGGGGGGGGGGGGGCAAAGGTTCATCGCAGCGCCCCCCCCCCCTCTTAGGTGACTAGAAGGGTCAATGTACGGGACAGATTTGGCTTAGGTGATTAGGGAAGGCGGCCGAGTCTGAGTCCCCGTGAGTCCGGTTGGCGAAAATGTTTCTGAGACTGAGTCCGAGTGAGTCTGGTTGACGAAACATTTCGTGAGTCTGAGTGCGTTCGGCTGAAGAAACATTTCGTGAGTGTGAGTCCAAGTGAGCCCATTTCAGCAAAATTTTGGTGAGTCTGAGTCCGAGTGAGTCCTAATCGAAAAATATATTTCTTGAGGGAGTCTGAGTGCGCTCAATTTATTTTGCCGACCTATGCTGCAACCGACTTCCTTAGCGCGTGTATGTAGCTCGCAACTAACAAGAAACGACCCCGTTCTCTCTCTTACGCCCTTTTCCTGCCCCTTCATGGTAAAAGAAACAAAACAAAAAGAACCAGGAAAGTTCTAGATAACAAAAAAAATGATAAAGAAATACCTCCCGGGTCACTAGTAAGGTCCCAGACTTCTTATCACCGCAGCCCGATGTGTCCCCATCACTAGCGGGCCTTTCCGCCTTGCTCCTTCGCTATCTCTATCTCTCTCTCCTTCGTGAGCTGATATCAGTGAGCGCTACGCGTCGTTGCGACATCGGGTGTTGACGGCCACATCCACGGACTTGCTCTCAAAGACGAAGCCGCGACCGTCCTTATCAAGCGGCCCCCTCTTATTTCTTCTTGCCTTTCTGTTCTTCTGTGCGATGGCTGGTTGTTATCAAGTCTTTGGCCCGACTATGTTTGAGCGCGAGTACGTGAGACCGTGCGTGAATACACGCTAAAGCGTATGTCACTGATGTAGCCAGGGAAGGGGTGTTGGGCGGTTTCAAACCCCCCCCCCCCCCCCGGAATTTTTCAGTTTTGCATGTGAATATATATAGACGCACACATGCATAACGCACCGACATGCATAAAGTATACAGTGAAACCTCGGTGATACGAATCTCGCGGGAACACCAAAAATATTCGTATCATCAGAAATTCTTAACACCAGAAAGTATGAGAAATTAGCCTGCGACAAAAGAAAGCTGGCGTACATTTTCATTTATTCTTCAGGGCCGCAGCAAAGTCACGAACAGCTCTGAATGATTGTCAGTGAAGTTTTTAGAAGTCAATAATCATACCTGCACTCTTATATATACGGCCCGTGCGCGCGTGTGTAATGATTGAACCAGGTGTGTTGTGACCCGCGACAGCTAGTAGTTCCTTCGAAATCTTAGAATGTTTTTTCGCACGACAACGGAGTACTGCTGCGAAAGTGTCTTAAGGAGCGCTTTGACGGGATAGATGGACAGAAAATTTCAGAACCGCGGTCCTACGTTACTATTTTCTGATAGCGTTGGTGTTAGGGATGTTTTTCGAGAGATTTACAGCCGTGCTCGCACAAGTGCATCCCCAACAATCGTGCATGTTGACGTTGTGAGGCCTAGCTCCTTCGCCAAGACCGTCCTTGTCTTCCTTGGGTCCTCGTCCACCTTTCATAAGGTGTCTGATGCACGAGGACACCGAATGCATGGAAGACATGGCTTGTAATCTAAACGCGAAGGCACACGGAGGCGCATTAGAGCCTCCAACATTCGCGCAGTCAATCTCGGAGGCTACAACACGTCACTGTATAGGTTTACTATGATTACTGTATAAGAAAAGTATTTTTCTTACACCGTGATTCTGAGCAATTGGCGGCGCTGCGCGCATGCCCGCGCTTGCGCTTCTGTGCTTGGCGCGTCTTCTGCGACAGCGCGGACAGCACCTCTTCGTACCTGAGCGGTAGCGTACGTTCGTATCAAACGTCGCGGGGTGAAAATCTGTTCGAAACAACCGTACTCCATAACATTGCAGGCCACTGGGCCTTGGCTGGGACCAAAGAAAAATTCGTATCAACCCGAAATTCGTATGAGCTGTGATCGTATCACCGAGGTTTCACTGTAGTTGAACACTCCCCTCCCTCTCCTGAAAAACATTTCTGGCTACGCTACTGGCGTATGTGTCTGAGACAAACACACCATTCACTTAGCCATAATTGAGCGTGGAGTGCCTCGAACATGCTTGAATACGCATATGCTTGTGCGAGTTTCCGTATTCCATGAAAAACACCTTAACCATATAGAAATGATCATCGGAACGAACTTCTAAACGACCTAATGCTGGACATTAAGTGATGGCGGCTGACCAGTAGCCAAGAGCTAGCAGCTGCGAACAAAAGCTATTCGGGCATTCGGCCCCTAGCTGATCGGTCACGAGCAAGTGTGATTTGTCGTATTTTTTTTTTTTTGAAGGCCTGACGGATCACTGACCACTGAGCTGACATTCAAACATAGATGAGACCGCTCCACACGTCTCCTAGCGATGAAGGCATATGTATTTTCCTACAGAAATCACAGCAGGAAACCTTGGTAGTCTGCGGAAACCGCCAAACATGTCGAATTCGAGCCACGGTCGTATGCTCTATCTCGTTAACAGGATTAAGAATATCAGAGGCGATGCTTATGCTAACTACAAGCGTCGATAGAGATTAGATGATAGCGCTGTGTTGTAAACCCGTATGTGTGACGGTTTAGCTAGCATCGGGATGACATTATTACCATAGGGGTGCGCAGGGTCCCCCCCCCCCCCCCCCGCGCTGTCGGTCGAGTTCGACAGAAAACAGGCTCCACAGTGGATGCAAAAATTATAATGAAACGATGACGCGCTTCACACAACGGCCTGCCTTTGGTGCCCTGCTTTCCGGGGGTTAAAAATGGGTAGTAAACAGCTCTCGCAATGCAACATGACTGAGTAAAGGTACGAGGCAGACTTGGCGCCTCCTTCAGATGATTACGGGGGGCGCACCCCCCCCCCCCCCATACACACACACACCCTGCCCCCCTCTTACGCAACACACCCTATGGTTGTGTAAGAATGGCAGACTGGGCGTGTTGGTTCAGCATATTTGAAGTGTAAGGCGTCAAGACGACAACGGACGAACGGTGAGACTGAGAGTACACACACATGGAGCGCATCCGCCTATATACATCCATGTACTAACCATATGTTAGTGCATGGATTTACCTAACGTTATTCTTCTAGGGTTTTAAAGACGGCTTCGTGACCCGTCAAGTTACTTGTTTTACCGAAAAAATTATTGGGATATTGTGTGTCGTCATTCCTATAGCAATAATTACACGTGCACCGCCGTATCATATGGCCTTGACACTTTTAAGAACAAATTTTTAATTCGCATGGAAATTAACCTAAGGAGAGGAAAATGCGTCAAGTGACGTTATAAGAACGTCTTGTGGTGCAAGAGCGGAGAAATTTACGCAGACCTCATTCACTATCCATGGTGGCTAACATTCACAATAACGTCTTACGCTCAAAACGTTCGTAAGAAAATATTTCAGCCAATCACGATTCGGGACATATCATTAGGGAAGCCGGCTGACCAATGGGAAAACGGACTTACGAAATAAAAGTTTTGTGAATTCAGCCCCGTTTCTCTCGTATATAGTTGAACGATAGCAGCGCCATAAACGATAGCAGCGCCATAAACAAACAGAAGAGATTCAGATAAATACAACTATGATTATAATCTGCGAAAGATCACATCTATTACATTTGTCTAGACTATACCGTATAGTGCTTTAGAGAGCATAGAGTCAATGAAATGCGCCTGTATCTTGCTGAACAAGGAATCATCATTCTTGTGCGTTCGTCGCAGCACTCTTGCTTGGGATTTGCATCGCGCGCACACACGCGCGCAACACACACAGACAGAGAGAGAGAGAGAACGGAGACGACGACATGCGAACGCATCTCTATGCGTTTTTTCTGTCGGTGCTCGTGTTGTGGCTGCTTTACTATCGAATACATTGAACCGACAAACCTTAACAGCCATGATACCTTGAAGAAGTGTTGATAACTGGGCCAGTTGGTATGGATCCATGGAAGTAAGCAGCGCGAACAGCAAGACGACGCACACAGCAAGGAATGACATCGTCATCATCATCATCAGCCTGTCTACGCCCACTGCAGGGCAAAGGCCTCTCCCATGTTCCGCCAATCAACCCGGTCCCGTGCTTTCTGCTGCCACGTTATACCTACAAACTTCGTAATCTCATCTACCCACCTAATTTTCTGTCTCCCCCTCACGGGTTTGCCATCTCTTGGAATCCAGTCAGTTACCCTTAATGACCACCGGTTATCCTGCCGACGTGCTACGTGCCCGGCCCGTATCCATTTCTTCTTCTTGATTTCAACTATGATATCCTTAACCCCCGTTTGTTCCCTGCCCCGAAGGAATGACAAGTCAGCCCTTAATTGTTCTTGTCATTCATTCCTGTGTGCGTCGTCTTGCTTTTCGCGCTGCTTACTTCCTTGGCACGATACTTTCTTTGCCCCCATGATAATTACGGACTCAAAGGGGGGAAAAAGCGTCGCCCACCTGTTTGCATAACACGAAGCTGCAAAGGAAATCAAAACTTATTTCTCAGAAAGACTTTCCCCGTGGAGTTGGCGAAAAGGCCAATTAAACGACCACTTGAAACAGAAGGGTCTCTAAATATGACAGGTAAGTAATGCGGCAGCCAGCATATAAGGTGGGAAAAGCCCCGCCACAGTGGTCTAGTGGTTATGGCGCTCGACTGCTGACCCGAAGGTCGCGGGATCGAATCCCGGCCACGGCGGCTGCATTTTCGATGGAGGCGATGATGTTTGAGGCCCGTGTACTTAGATTTAGGTGCACGTTAAAGAACCCCAGGTGGTCGAAATTTCCAGAGCCATCCACTACAGCGTCTCTCATAATCATATCGTGGTTTAGGGACGTTAAACCCCAGATATTATTATTAAGGTGGGAGAAGTTTCGAGAAAGGTAACTTTCGTTATAGACGGTATAGAACGACTGCGACAGACGCAATGTTTTCAGGTCGCATATACGTGTATAAATGATTCACCAGGAATATCTCGCCAAGATCATGTTTGATATGCGATTGTATTTTAATAGAAAACGTCTACTGAAGAAGAAAGTAAAGACGCTAACAACGAGACAATTTATAAACGTTATTGTAGGTCCGAGGTTCACAAGTGCGTCAGGGCGCCCACATTTACATGTTTAGCAAGGGACAACTCATCTTGTTCGCCCGTGTATTATTCTTAAATAGAATTCAAGGTATTGTTGCGTCCATTGTAATGTGACCGCTGCTTCTCAACGAGTGATAAAGACGACAACAACGGTGACGCGGGGCTGAGCCTCGAGCTGCCCTGATTTTCTGGAAACCCTGCCTGCCCTGTGCAGTTTAGCTTGCCCAGTGCCAATCCGCTAACACCCGATAAACACTCCCAGCAATAGTATTTTATTTTGCCGACGTAAAAATATACTAGTTTCCAAACCTTGGTTGCGCTGATAGTTGAAGGCCATTCGCGTGTCCAGCCAAGCACTGATAGTTACGCTATATATTACGGTTGGAGCATTATCTTAACATTTTCATAAGCAAACATTTCGTGTACATACATGCGTTATTTACACTTTGAAGCAATAAGCGGTCGAACTTATATTAAAAGTAAGAAACGGTAACTTGTCGTATTTAAGGTGATCTGTAAATGCGAGACTTTCACCTCGTTCAAGTTTTGCCATGGGAAAAGCACGATTTTTTTTTTCGCACTTAGCATATCTTCATTGTGTAAAGATATGGAGAATGCAGGAATGGCAGGGAGGTGAAATAGACTGTACGGTTTGCTACCCTACACGTGGGGAGGGTATTGATGGGGTAAACATATAAGAGAACCGTATATTTCTAATTAACGCCCTTGCCTTCCTTTTCAAATGTCTCTCCGTGACGTAATGTATGGTGAGAGGCAACAAAACACAGCCACAGTTTCGGACACTCACTCTAGCTTTGTCCACGAACAAGTCTGGTGTCCGCCGCCGATGCTTGTCTGTATGTCCGGCCTCCTGCACAGTGAAGACATACCCGTTAGAAAACGAGAACTCCTAAAAGTAGCACGTAAATGTGAAGTTAAGTTTGCTTGGTAAACACCGTGAAACGAACGACACATATCACAAACTGTTTACAGAGAAGAAGTTCCAAGGGAAATCACTGTAATGGGACATTTTGTATTTAGTACATAACAGGAGAGAAATGCGCTATAGCGCTACTAATTATAATAAGTAAGAACAGGTAAACAATAGCGATAGTACATTCATACTAACCCAGCTGTTATATAACGTGGCATAACGAGAAGTTTTTAACCTCTTGCAGCCTTACGGCGAGAGTTTCATGTCCAGAGAAAAACATTCGGATTGCAGACATAAACGCTTCTTATGCCAGCTCAAAACAACCAGAATTATTCGTGACAGCATTTTACTACACCATTTGAGCTTTGCAGACCTAGAGTTTCTCTAACTGAAACTTCAGGTTCCCAGCACAACACAGCGTCGTTACGTTTTGAGCGTTTTCGCACTAAATTAACTCAGACTTGGCATGCGAGTCGATGTGTCATTCATGGGGGTCTGCGAGAAACGTACAGCAATGCGGAGATGGTGATTTTAATTTATGCGCCTGAAAGGATACACCGCAACGAGTTTTTTTTTTTTTTTTTTTGGAAGCGTTCAACCCTCCTTGGAAGCACCGCGTGCAGTATATCCTCTTTGTGCGTGTGCGTGCGCCGGAAATGGGATGTGCTGACGGGGTTTGGCCTGATGACAACACAGCTGATAAGAAGCGAAACAGGGACCGCAGCCGAAAATTCCGGCATATCCCACACATACTGGGAATCGATCTCGTGCGAAGCAGTCGGCGAGTAGCTGCGTATGCCTCATTTTCTTGGCTTCGAGCCAAGTCTTGCGAGGTAGATAAACGTCCTTGTATGAACTGAACAGTTTTGTGCATATATTGGGCTACCAAATACGTCGACTACGCTGACGCGCAAGGGGTAGCTAATGGCTTAACGTTAACGTCAGCACTCACGTTACAGTCCAGACATCCATTTTATAGAAACGAAGTGTAAGCAGCCTTTGTTAGCACATTCCTGCGGGGACGAGCAACGCTATACTACATGCATTTCGACTCATAACAGTATACATATGTAAGCGTTCGTGAGCTACATTAAGATCGCCAGCTGTGGGAAACGATAAGGCTATCTCTTGTCTGATCCACGCAAAGCGTCGCATATTGTTTTACATGTCCAGGTTCGCTGTGGGTTGATGTATGTAAACTGTTCATCAGCTGTGGCACATAACCGCATACCATGGGCCGTGGTATCCGGGTATGCCCCTAACGTTACTCTGAGAAAGGGTTTAGTGACGTACGTGACAAGCATGTCACCTTATACACGTCGTGACCAGCTAATCGTGTTCGTCATATTTCCAATTCCCCTTATGCTAATTTTGGTATGTACCAAGTTAAACAGACCACCACAAGAGCGCCAAGACATAGGGAGCTATAGTTAGATAGAAACGGCCAAAGTGCCTTTGGTTCGCTAAGAAATGCGTCACATTTAATAAGAGATTAAATAACCACATGCGTGCAACTGTGGACAATACGATCTAGTGTTGACTACACAACAACAACAACAACAACAAAATATAGCATAATATTCACTGCCAAGAATAGAACATAAGTAGAAATTAAAGTCTTGAAAAGATATAAGGCTATAGAAGCTGATTAAAGACAACCAATTACAAAGAAAGAAATGTGTTACCTCAGAGGTTGTTTGAATGGAGAGCGATGGTTTTCATCTCACGTGGTGTTATATAAAGTGTTCCGTAGCTTAAGTGACGAAAAATTATTTGTCTTCGTGTCTTAATTAGTTCGAACTTTTAACAGAAGTGTCCGTTATCGCACAATATTTACTAAACGTTCTGAATACCGATCAGAATTGTTATCGGCGTTGTATTAGTAACCTTTTGTAATCATTATCGGTCGAAATACTATACTTCTTGCCAGGGGCGTAGCCAGAAATTTTTTTCGGGGGGGGGGGGGGGGGGGGTTCAACCATACTTTATGTATGTTCGTGCGTGCGTTTGTATGTGTGCGTGTATATATACGCAAGCAAAACTGAAAAACTTCGGGGGGGGGGGGGTTGAACCCCCAACCCCCCCCCCCTGGCTACGCCCCTGCTTCTTGCACTCTGAATCAAACGATCGAGTGTTGATTTCAAAAGAAATCACTTAACAAGAAGATAGATGAACGTATTGGCATGCATTGATATCTTTACTCATTTGTTGTTAATTGGGCAACACATCACTCACGCATTAGTAGATACAACCTCGTATTCAGTCGTCACACGCACCAATATTCACTGCGTATTTTCAAGAAAGGCCAGATTGTATGACTGTTTTTAAAATGCGCCAGGAACACGGTTATCTGTTCGCCCTGATCGTCTCTCAACACTTTCTGTTTTCTTTCTTCTTCTCCAAGAGTTTGAGGGGCATACAAGGAAATTGTATCTTCGTCACCTCCTTGAATATCCTTACCTCCCTCCGTAGTACGTCCGTCTCCACTAATTCAACTGGTCAGCGGCGTGTTTTCGTGCCGCGTCCATCAAATAGCGTGAAGCCCTGTACAATACACAACGCGGCGATTAACGGATGCAGCCGTGCGTCAACCTAAGGACGCTCGGAAGTGCTCGATTAGCGGCGCGCGAGCGGGCGTCTATTTCATATTTGGCGTGTTTCGCGCGCGCTTCTTGCTCTTTATCGAAAACAAACAAACAAACAACCAGGCGGGTTTCGGCATAAAATAAATTATTGATTCTGTGGTTATTTGATGCGGCCTACCACCTAAAGTTAATATCTTACCGAGTCAGGTAAGAATTGAAAGGTTGGTTAGTTAAAAGTTTAATAATTATTTAATACACAGTAATATTTAATGCAGTAATGAAAAAACACAAGTTGTAAGCACGCGCTGCTACCACTAATATACAACTGGTACAACTGTCCTACAGTGCATGGTTTAGTGTTTTAAATGTTGGTCCAAGTCAGCTGGAACACTAGGTGTATCCCCATGTAAAAGTAAAGAATTTGGGGGAGGGCTCCGGCTACGTCAATGAACGCAGGATGCGTTCTGTTCATTTACATCAAGTTTAATGAGATTTCTATCCGCCGGCTGTCCATGCTGGCTCTGAAGGTTCGTAGCCACAGCTAATTTTTGATAAGTACCGCTTATAGTGAGTTACCACATATCGTGCAATTAACTGATTGTCGCGAATAATGTAACTGCATCTAAAGCTGCTGCTCAATTTTATGTGTACCATCAGCAGCTGCATTATATTATGCTGTGTTCGCTCAGTATAATCTGATAAGTATAAGCTCAGTATAAACTTCCTTCTGTATCACCGTCGGCCATTAAAGGTGCTGAAATAAATAAATAAATAAATAAATAAATAAATAAATAAATAAATAAATAAATAAATAAATAAATAAATAAATAAATAAATGCATACGTGACCAACACACGTGACTGACTGAAGCGCACGCTTCTTTCCTGAGCTTGCGAAGGAATATTGGGGCAACGTAAAGAAATAATATATGCTTTAAGTCGAACGTGCTATGCAGGTTATCCCCTTCAGCGGCACTGTGTATTATTCTACATTTCAACTTTATACGCTTGTCAATCACCGCGTGTTACTTCAGCCGGTATGAAACGCGGTGTGCACATTTGTACACACTTCCTTAGTGGACAGCACGGGCTCACTTAACTTAATTGCACTACGCATTGCTGCAAAGAATCACTTTGCTGAAGGCACTGCTATGTTCGACGAGCTATTCGATGTGCCGCGTTTAGGGACGCACGCCAAATTGATAGTTTTTGTTTTCTCGAAACGAATACTTCGAAAAAGGAAATTGTGCGTGAATTCTAAGATTAAGATTTTGTTCGTTTTATGCAGAAATGGAACGTGACTGACGGCAGAATAAAACTATATTTATTTACGCGCTAATTATAACCAATTATTGTAGCTTGCACAAAACTACGTTTTACCTCGTTTTTTCTTTCTTGATATCGCCCAAAGGTCGCGGGATAGAATCCCGGCCGCGGCGGCTGCATTTTCGATGGAGGCGAAAATGTTTGAGGCCCGTATACTTAGATTTAGGTTCACGTTAAAGAACCCCAGGTGGTCGAAATTTCCGGTGCCCTCCACATCGTAGTTTTGGGACGTTAAACCCCTGATATTATTATTGTTATATTATTCTTTCTTGATATATAATATATAGAGAGCCTTGGAATAATGAAGTATAGATTTGACACATTTGCCGACAGGCAATCATAATTTGCGCCTGAAAGGAATTTATTGAAAAGCACGATAAGATTCCTGCAGTGGTAACAAAGAGCTACAATCGACATACGTGTCCTTCTGACGCTTCATTCACTTTGCTCCACGCCATGCTCTTTCCAAGCTAGAAAACGCTCTTGTGCAAATATTTCAGCTTCTTCACTTGCTGGTGGGGCAAGTCAAGACTTGTCGGTGACATATACGCACTATCAGCTGTGTGTAATCACGGCAGCTGCGATGATATATTTCAGAAAGGATGGTAGTTTCTCGGAAAGCTTGCCTACGTGATTGAAATGGACGCTGCTCACTGGTCTGCCCGATCGGTGGCGAAGGAGAGAGAGGGGGGGGGGGTGCCAGTGGTACTTTCCGAGACGCACGACAATTTTCACTGCTCGATTTATGCCGCCTGCAGCGTGCGCGCGTTTTTTAAATGCGAAGCATTTCTTAACGAACCTTTGGCACTTTGAGCGTTTCTATCTTACGTATCTATCTATCTATCTATCTATCTAGCCGCCTACGTCTGGGTGCTCTCATGATCATCTCCTTAACTTGGTGTCGACCAAAATTGGCATGGGAGGGTAAGAGGATTTGACGAATATGACTGTCGGGTCATGATATGAATAGTGTGACAATCCTGTCGCGTACGTCGTCAAACCCTTTCCTCCAAACACGTGTGGCACATACCCGTTTACCACGGGCCGCGGTGTACGGGTACGCACCACAGGTGATTGACAGTTGATATCAACCCAGGAATGGCGAGAACACACATTGGTAATTTAAATGCGAGAGCGTTAAGAAAAACCCACATCGGCAGCGTTGACCCCACGAATGGAAATAATAAAAATTAGGATCCTAGCGGGAATCGAACCCAAGCATTCTGAGTGGCAATCAGGTATTCTACCACAGAGCCACGCCAGGTCTATAAATTTGGAAAAGCAGCCTATGCAGGCGTAATGTCGGTGAAACGTCAATTGTGGTTGTGGTGCTAGCTATCTAATTTTACAAGAAAGCAATAAACACTAGATATGCACTCGTATGATACAGGCGTCATATCAGGTTAACGTGTATGGTTTCAGTGTTGGCTCCGCTTTATAGCAGTCTAATAAACATTACATTTGTATTCCTATAATTCAGCAAGCTATATTGAAGCATTGCTCGACCCCGGAGGAATACATTAACGAAAGTTACGTATAATATTCACATGGTTGCACCAAAAAGTGCACTTAATTTCGATAATACTGTATGTATTCTAACGTGAGGGCTGTAGTGATGCAGAACTATCGGTAAATTGACTATCGATAGCATCGATAGTTTTTTTTTTTGAAACTATCGATAGTGTAAACAAACTATCGATAGTGCAATCGGTAGTTTTTTTTTTATACCATCGTAGATATTACTAGTGATATTACTGCCGCGCGTGTTTATTGCTTTGTTTTGATGTATTCGGGTTTCGCCCAGAAATACTGTTAGCAACGTTTGACGCAGACCACGCCGTAATGTTTGAGAAGCTTCACGATTGTTTGAGATCATTCTGTTAAGATTACGCGCCGCACGCGAAAAATCAAGTTTAGTTGAGAACTTACGCGAGCACTGCAGCGTTAACGCTGAAAGGTTCCATGATTGATCCATAAAAGACGACGCGTTCCACCGATGATCAGATTACTCGACGGCCAACGACTGTTCTCTCCGCTATCAGTGTGCAGCGTGTATCGCTTGTATTTTGAGTTTTGATTTCCTGGGCAGAAATTCGCTCAAATAAAGAGCTCCGTATTTCCCATTCTTGCCGCAGCATTCTTCACCGTCACAACCACGAGACAATACTATCGATGGTAGCAGGCCAGTAGCCAGGAAAATCTTGACAGCTTAAGAAAAACACCTATTTTTATTATTTAGTTTTGGTAAAACACCTATCTCCATCAGAATTTCAGGGGGGGGGGGGCCCTAGACCTCTCCCCCTGACTACGGGCCTGGATGGTGGTGTGAATAATGATGCTGTTGCTGGCCGGCCATATTGCCAAAATATTTACGATAGACTACTATCAGGAATTCGCTTAACTTATGAGCAATTTTTGGCGACAGAAATAAATTATTTTCGCAGTGAAAATGGCGGTATATTATGTCTATGAATGAACTGATATCCAAGAGCAACCAGTTATACCTTGCAATTAACAAACTTAGTTTTCCGTATCAGAAATGGCTTATCTCCGACAAGCCCATGATCGAGAGTGCACCTGTTATTGGAAAACGGCGCATACAATACACGCGTGTGACCGGCGCAACAACAAGGGCCGCATTTCATTGCGCTTGCGGGCGTCGGATTATTATGACTATTTTCTCTTTTTTTTTTGCGGTCACACATACAACGCCAACGACACTTGTGAGGCCACATAAGCTTTGCTACAATAATGAAGACGATTCCAAAAAGATAGCCGGGACGAACAGTTTTCCTCTCGGCCATTAAAAGATCTTGTTCGCCTGGCGTAAGCGGCCCGAAAATCGGGCAACGAATGCTGCAGCCAGGGGCGTAGCCAAGGGGGGGGTCAGGGGCGTAGCCAGAAATTTTTTTCGGGGGGGGGGGGGTTCAACCATACATTATGTATGTTCGTGCATGTGTTTGTATGTGTGCATGTATATATACGCAAGCAAAATTGAAAAATTTCGGGGGGGGGGGGGGTTTGAACCCCCCAACCCCCCCCTTGGCTACGCCCCTGGGGGGGTTGAGGGGGTTCAAACCCACCCCGAAATTTTTCAGTTTTGCTTGCGTATATAGGCACGCACACATACAAACGCACGCACGAATATACATAATGTATGGTTGAACCTCCCCCCCCCCCCCCCGCGAAAAAAAATTTCTGGCTACGCCCCTGGCTGCAGCCGCCTCTTCGTGTATATCTGAACGGCTTTATTAAACAGGTTTAATAGAGAGCAGCCGAATGTTATCGAATGTGACCCTACAACCAAAACATTCAAGAATCATTGTCAAGGCCACAGGCGTGCGCACAGGGGGGTCGAGCCCCCCCCCCCCTAATCACCTAAGAGGGGGGCGCAAAATCTGCCCCATACATTGACCTTTCTAGTCAACTAGGCGGGGGGGGGGGCGCAAAATCTGCCCCATACATTGACTTAGTAGGGTGGGGGGGGGGGGGGCGCTGCGATGAACCTTTGCCCCCACTGATGGGGAACCCTGCGCACGCCTATGGTCAAGGCGCGCTTGAGTGTACGCCATGGACTGCCTCTGAACATGATATCCCCGACAGTCGCACAGAATGAAGGCGACGAGGGCGCTACTGAGGTTTTTCAAAGAAACGGACTTGGACCAGTGGTTGTGACAGTGATGCCGCCTACCGCGCCAGAGTGAGATGGACTGTGACTGACTGTGTGTGTGCTGTGTTATGTGCTATCTTTCTCGCTCTCTCCCCTTTCCATCTTACAATCTCACCCCCCACACTGTTCCCATGTGTAGGGTAGCAAACTGGTTGTCCTGAACAGGTTGACCTCCCTGCCTTTCCTTCTCTGCTATTTCTTCTCCTTCTTGAAGAATCGTTTCTTTAGTATGAGTAACATGTTATCATGAATGAAGGAAAGAAGGTGACTTTTTTCAAGGGCTCGTTTTTCTTTGTTATACACAATATTAATGACAACTAACAGAAAATAATGCCAAGGAAAGTATAGGGGGTGTCATTTGTAGTATATAGAATATAAATGTGAAGAAAGTAAAGTGTACGAAAAGATGACTTGCCGCCTTCCGAATCACATCTGCCAACTTTCCTGCATCCAATATATCTGTTCAGCTATTTGAGTTCGCGTGCATTTTAAGAAAGGACAGCTTTGAAGCAGTGTGTGGTACAGAAGTTATTTCTGCTCTTCTAATCGATGCATGTTCAGCGTGAAGCAGTTGACTAAGGGACTATTAACGAATAGTAGGAAAATAGAGAAAGCAACCTTTTTTTTTTTGCAGTTTCATTCCTGTGTTTTAAAAGGATCCAACACGCAACCTGATGTAAACACATGCTGGAATGATAATGCGAGAAGGCGTCTATAGATTTTGTTTGTATGAAGTCCATTTCAACCAATAGAACTGGTAACGTTCCTATAATCGCTACTCTCACCCTTTTCGCTTTAATTTCCTCATTAGACTCCGAAATACCGGGATCATTGCCCAACCTAACAACGTGGCCAGCTCTGGGAGTATGGCAGCGTCATGTGCGTATCCATCAGCATTTTAATTTAGGTGGGGGGGAGGTGGGGTGGAGGGGTTCGGTCCTTCGATATGTACGTCCGTGTGTGTGTTTGCGTGTATACGTGTATATGTGAACATATACAGAAAACAGTGTATACGTGTTTTTTTTTTTTTCTTTCGCGTTATTCTGCGTCCATGCGCTTCGAGTTGTTGACTAATTCGCCCTCGCGCTGCCAATCGACAGTGTTCCTTTGTCTTCGACGATCATTCGAAAGGGGCGGTTTTCTTTATGCATCTTAATGCATAAAGAAAACATGGCAACGATGTGTGGCTGTGTAGCTAAAAACGCATCTGTCTGTTCAGCCAATAGAAGACCCATGCATGCTACGTGGATCCGAGGAAGTGATCGCCTTCATCAAGGAAAACGAGCCAATTATGTGTTTTTCTATTGACGGTAAAGATATGTTTTACAAATATACCACAACCAGCAGCAATCCAAGCCGTTGAAGAGTGCATAGCGTCGTTTGGTGAAACAGCTTTAGAAAAACAATGTGGAACCAGTGCGCACGGTTTTATTGAACTTCTAAAACTGTATCTGCAATCACTGTTTGTTGAATAAGAAGGTGGTGTGTTCGCGCAGCGAGACGGAATCTGTATCGGCTCATGCTTAGCTCCTTTGCTGCGCAATCTTTTTATGGCAAAGGGAGACCGACTTTTAATGCCGCTTTTGAATGAGATGCACGTGAAAGCTTGCTTTAGATACGTGGATGACTTCCTGCTTTGCCTACCATACAAAAGCTCGGATTCAGTTAACGTGGAAAAAATCTTGCAGTTCACAGAGGTTTTTCCAGGGCTAGAATTCACGTTTCAAATGTCAACTGAGTCTTCTTTAAAGTTTCTAGACGTTCAGATTTTTCTTAATTGTGATTATACATGTTCGATGTACTTAACAAAAGGAACAAAGGCCATCATGAGATACAGTTCTGCGCATTCAAAGTTAATCAAAAGGGGCGTAGCATTTTCTAGTCTAAAGCAAAGTGTGCAGAAATCCTGTCCTCATAAAATAGCGCAGAGCGTCAACATATACAGGTGGAAAGGCTGAAGTGCAGTGAACTTCCTGATTGTGTGATTGCGTCGCTGGCTGAAAAGCTGTTAAAGACAACGCAGAAAAGAGTGGTAAAAGTGAGGAATCCGCTACCGAAAAAGCAAGACCAATAGTTCTGCCATACATACATACAGTCTCACATAAGCTAAAAAAGATTGCAAATGCACAGAATGTCGAACTGGTTTTCTCGGCTCCGGAAAAACTAATTGGAATGTGTCGAAGGGTTAATGGCTGCAAGGGAAGAAGCCAGAATTGCGGTATAAACCACGTTAGAAAGTTTGTGGCATGCAATAAGGAAGTAGTTTACGACATTCCCTTGTCATGTGGTAGGAGATACGTCGGCCAGACGGAAAGATGTTTTAAATACAAGATTAAGAGAGCATCGAAACAACTGTCAACTAATCACGCATCCGGGAAATCTGGCAACACATGTTTCGCAGTGTAAATGTGAGCCAGGGGCGTAGCCAAGGGGGGGGTTGGGGGGGTTCAAACCCCCCCCCGAAATTTTTCAGTTTTGCTTGGGTATATATACACGCACACATACAAACGCACGCACGAACATACATAATGTATGGTTGAACCCCCCCCCGAAAAAAATTTCTGGCTACGCCCCTGATGTGAGCCGCTTTTCGAGAAAACGACAATCTTGTCACAGGTACCAGATAAAATGGAACGAGTTATAACCGAATCTGATATGATGACCAGGCACATGCCGACGAATGTATCAGCGCACTGTCCATTAATCTTTCTTCAAAAGAAATCCACTTCATAGGAACAAACTAACTCTTGTCATGCCCATGCCCATTTGAATATTTTATCTTGCTTCGGGTTTTTGCGATGCTTTCACTTGGGTATATATGTGAGGAAAATGCCTTGATATAAAACATTTGTTAGTCTGCGCTCTGTGTTTGTGTGTACTTAGTCCGTCCTCGTACGATAAAAAAAGCGCGAATTTCTAAGTTACATACTATGCTTTCTAGGGTGATGCCATGCGGCCTATCTGGTAGCTTATACGTCATCATGGTTGTCAGCTTATTTTATAGGTCCACTGCAAGACGAAGACCTCTACAATAATCTATTTCTCTCTTTCCATACTATTCTTTCAATCCCCCCCCCCCCCCCCCCCCATGTGCAGGGCAGCGTACCGGTTATGCTAAACTCCTTACCATCCCTGCCTCTTTTTTCTCTCTCTCCTGTTTTCTTTCCTTCCTTTCAATTTGCTCCGTCTTGTGCGGCCTAATTACATTTAACTCCGCGAACTTCTTAATTTCGTCACTCCGTCTAACTACATTGTTAACCACACCGTTGCACTATGATTGTCGCACTATGTTTATTGGAATAATCAACTGCCTGCTCTTTCTCGCACTCGGTTACGAACATGGTGGAAAGAAGCTCTTTCCGCATTTTCAAAATATTATAGTGTTCCAAGCGATGAAAAATTCTTGACACGGGTTTTCGTTGGGGCCAACGTTTCGACAAGTGGCCTTGTCTTCTTCAAGGCAGCATATTCCTTAGAAGACAGGCAACTGCTTGAAGAAGACAAGACCATGCTCGTCAAAACGTTGGCTGCAACGACACTCCCGTCTTCAAGGGTTTTTCTTCGCTTCGAATTTCAATCTTCCCCTGGCCTTCTGCCTCATGACATACGCGCCGTAAGTGGCTTGGGCAAAATTTATCTTGCTTATAAACAACATCACACGTACTATTTAAAAAAAAAATCGTTCTTAAACGCTCTTCGTTTACAGAGAAAAGGCACACGCGAGAACCGAAACTGCCGTCCACATTGTGCGTATACTTACAGTCTGATAGTTTAATGTGCTGTCAGAATCTACTAGTATACTATCAGATTCTATGAAAATGTGCCATTGCCAGCGCTGTCTGTGGTTCATATAAACGCTTACATAAATAAAGAGATGAACTGGTATGTGCATAAGAGTCAGGTAAACGGGGTTGCCTGTCATTTTAAGCTGTTTTCCACTTCGACGATACATTATACATATATGGCCCCATCAGCATGATGCGTCGTTCTCACAACTGCTTGACGTCCACACACGTACAATGTCGTCCATGCATATGCATTATTCGGTCAGCGCAACATGCAGATACCTCGGCCCTCTTTGTTGGGGTGAATTTTAAACGTGATCTCGTCCATTAAACGAACGTTGCTTGATAGAAGAGATGTCCATACCGTTACGCGGATTGACTTTCATGATAGTCAATGCAGCATAGTGACTATGGAGCTGCGGTGATGAGCTGGTGGTCGCGGGTTCGACTCCGGCGGCATTTAGAAGGAGCAAAATGCGAAAGCGTTCGTGTCTACCTCTACTAAGTACACATTTAAGAACATCAGGGTGCTAAAAATTCATCCGATTCTCCGATAGTGATGGCTGTGGGCGGAACTGACATTTTTCTTAGGTTGTAGCCGACAATAGGTATTTGTGTCTGCTCCTTGCTCTCAATGAAATATAAATAAAGCATCGAATTGAATTAAAACAGCGCACTGACCATATAGAGTCGGGATCCAACGCCGGAAGCGCACCACGTGACACCGATTCGTGCTGTCCCGCCGCCACCAGTTCAGCGTGGTGCGAGACGCCGTTGATGAGCTCGTGGCCGCCTCCTCGCCTCAACAGGTGGTGGAGATGCGAGTGACCGTGCGTTGGCGAAGACGACTGGTGGTGATGAGGAACGCCCGCGAGCGACGAGTCTTCTTCGTCCTCGTCGTCGTCTTCGTCGTCCATCAGGTCGTCGCGCCTGCTGGCACCGTACACGGACGTCGCTGGACCGGCGTGGTGGTCCAGAAGCATGGAGTGCGGGGCACCGGACGACCCGCCGTGGTCGGCCCGGTTCAGGTCCATCGGTGCGGGCGACGAGGAGGACCGGTACCGACAACTGTCACCTGATGAGTCCGTACCGCCGCTGCTGGTACTGCTGAGAGTCGAAGTCGCCATTTCGGAGACGAAAAGGTCGGATGGACAGGACGGATCCGCAGTGGCTTTTTCTCGAAATAGACGATGGTTTCTCAGCGGCCGACTATTCTGCCGATGTTTCGACGGCCGGCTTGAAACCAGCCTGTCATGTCCTGGAGAAATCAGCGAGTGTCTAAGAAAGCGGGCACGTCTTTTCGCGGCCTTTAGTTACGACGCAATAGTCATGCATAAGAGACAAGAGTCACGGCCTTCCTGTGGTCCTTAGGTGCCCTTCGTGATGTTCACGTAGGTTGTGACTGACCCGGCTCATTGAATAGAGTAACTTCGTCTCTGAGTGACCACGGGCGCTCAAGTGGACCAACCTATAGGTCCACGTTTCGGATCACGTGAGAGAACGCGGCCGTCACTTCCGGTGGCCAAGTGGCCTACGGAGTTTATAGGAGTTTATAAACCATAGGATCCAAGAGTTCTGCAGATACCTAAAATTTTCGATCAAGCTAGCTATTCAAGTTTTAGACATCGGAAGTTCATCTCAACCCTTCGAGTTGAAAGTCTTCAACTTTCAACGTTACTTCCATGTTTCACAAAGCATATAATGTAGACTTGCCGCTTTGTCGGCGCTCCTAGGACACACGTGACGACTGATCCGGTGGTGGCAGGCTGCGCACTTCTGTCGCGTCCTTGTGCGCAGAAAGCAGTCTTGCTACAGCGGAGCGTTTACCCTGATTTCCCTCTCAAACACGCGAAATACAGCAAAGGCACTTTGGTCGAAACCCGCTGACGCCGTTCTGCTCCCCACTTACCCGAAACGTCACAACAGTGCTACCCTCACAAAGGTGTCGTCGAAACACTGGCAGTAACGCGCACAGGAAATGGGGCAGCCGTCGCTGTTTCGGAAGTTTTACCGAAAACGCAGCACCATCAAACACTCACAGGTGGCGATCGCGTATGTAGGACGGGCGGCGACGAGAGACCGCCGGATCGGTGGTTAGCGGTATCGTGTAGCCGTGGACGATGTCCGCAGAACCATAATGTCCTGGATAACGATGTCCTGGATAGCGACGGTCGCTGGATATCCGAGCCCCTTTCACGATGCAGTAGATTCGCGGACGAGACCGACCGCTGGAGTCACCGATCGAAGTTTTTTCTCTGACCACTTCACGGAAAAGACCATCACACCATGCGCCGTTGCGTGCCGGGTGGGGAAGCCCGACGTGGATGAACTTAAAAACAAAGATGGCACGCAGGGCGGAAAGCTACGCGGGCAGGGCGCCTTCGCGGATCGACCTGTCCCATTGGCTGATAGGAAGTTCCAGTGGGCGGAGCGTCCGGTCCGCGTCGCACCAATGAGAGAGCGCCGGCGCGGAAGAGAGTGAGGGAGTTGGATTCGGTCCTCTCTGCGATAATATTTCCCCGGCGGACAAAAAACGAGAAATCGCGGTACTCCAATCGCTGGCTCTTTCACTTTTCGCTCGAAGGGCCCTTTTGGTTCTTGTGCCGGTTTACTTTGGTTTTGCTACGTTTCAGGGGTGGCTGAAAAAAGACGTACGGTCTGACGTCGGATAGAAATGAGGAGGGGGGGGGATATGTGAAGGCAGTTTTTGTCACGAATGCCCCCCGTTGTTCGCCTCGCGGTGCTAAACCATCGACGCCCTTGATGGAGCTGTCGCTTGCGCCCGGCGCATCTGAACAGGCTTGCACCGCTTTAAATTATGTGAATACTTTACTCCGCGTATCGCGGTGAAGCATTTTTTTTCTTCTTCTGGATACTGAATTTCTGAAGCTCTAGTACTGGCGTAAAGTGTTTACACTCGCCGTCAAAGATAACAGGGTCATTTAGCCGTGGTGGTTTACCGTACGGAAAGTACCAAAGTACCGTACCCGGCAGTGCTGGGCAATATCGAAGATACATGCATCTTAGATATTATTAGAAACTCTTTTGGTATCTTGTATTTGTATCGCGATACATCTCGCAAGACGAGTATCTGCATCTGTATTTCCGATGTGTTGAATAATGTATCGTGTATCTTAAGATACAAGATACTGCTATAGACACAACACCTTGCGAAACAATAAACGGTGGCTGAACTCCGCTTCTAAATCCGGTACTGCTTCGACTAAGCCATCTTAATAAAGCCAACGACAGTGGCATTCTTTTATCTTTCTGCCAGAGTCCTTCAGAGAGGGCAGGCGATGGGGTCTGCGCGTCCACGTAGGTAGAGCAGAGTCACGTGGTACAAGCCCGCAAACGTCTGCGAGCAGCCGACCTTTTATTTTCTCGACAATTTTTCTTTTTACTTGTGTCCGTCCGATGACTCTTTTTCAGTGAAACACTGCACTGAACAGTGAAGCACTGCACTGTTTCGCGTACTCAAATATGCGCGGCGTCCTTCACTCAAATTCTGACGCCTCTATATAGGGTCGTTATCAATGTTTCTGTTCGCGATGCTTTGTTACAAAGTCTGAAGAATGCATGGTTGCTCTTCTGCGTCTCATGGCTTTCACTCATCGGCGATTTGAAAGACCTCATGGATGTAAGTCTGACCTATATTATGATAGATCGAATTATATGCGAATGAGATTTTAACAACAGTCGCACCATCGGTGCCGATGCTATAGATGCAATCGAACAAGCACTTACGCAAAAGAAGATACCTCGGCATACTGTATCTTTGTTCTTCCTGCTAAATTATTCAGGGAGTTATTTTAATCATAATTTGATTGTTAGCCCAACTGCTCTTTTTGATGTCCGCCGTCTGCATCCCGTACATTACCTATAGGCTACGGCGTAGTTTTTGCCCATCTGTTTACTTCTACGTGTCTTCTGTAACGTGCTGCTAATACGTTCGCTGCTTTATTCTTATTTTTGAACTGTCTGCATCATTCCTACTGTGTACATATCTACATTCCGTATCAGTTTAGTTTTATGTCAAAGTGATATTGAGAACAAAGGTAACGGGGTTCTTTTAACGTGCACCGAAATCTAAGTACACGGGCCTCAAGCATTTTCGCCTCCATCGAAAATGCGGCCGGGATTCGATCCCGCGACCTTCGGATCAGCAGTCGAGCGCCATAACCACTATAGTCCACCATGGCAGGTGCCTCAAAAAGTTGGATCGGTTGTTTTGGAATGCCTTCTACGACGTGGCGACACGAACTTGGTCCTAAATTGAATATTAAGGTGTTGGACAATTGACCTTAGATATCAAACAATTAAGCGCAACATAAAAATACTGTAACGAGCGCCACATGATGGTGAACCATACGCCATTAGTTTCATTCAGTCGCGGTTAACCACTTTCTGAGATATTTGGTTCGTGAAACAACCTCTATACTTATCTACGGTGATTGTCTGATACGGAAACGCCTCGCTATATTGGGCTTACATATATTCGTTTTTCTTTTTTGAAGTCACCGTAATTTTTTTTTTTTTTTTTGCTGTTACAAATCACCAGGTCATGGGAGCTATAAGTGCCAATAGTTGTGAATAGCAGTGGTATCCTACGAGTCTTTCTGGAACTACAATACGTCTGGGACGTTCTGGGCGGCATTAGTTCTCTCGGAGAAGAAATGGTTAGAGATTGCACGTTAGTTAATACATTGGTAACGAACGCTGTATGCCTGCAGATAAGTAGAATATAAAAAAACCATTGCAGCTTCATGTCCTCAACGTGAACACGATGCGTCACAAAAAAAAAAAAATGTCGCTACCATTGTTGCTGCTGCTCTACACACGTCGAGTGATCCGGTATAGAGAAAACGGTGATACGCTTACGCACAAGGTAAGACTGCAAAGATGTATTTGCGCCATCATGCGGAGGCTTCTTATTGGCGTTCTCTTAAGCAGATGGCAACCCGCTGGATGGTCGGCAATTAGAGCAGCGACACCCATCACTTACAAATGTGTCAAGCAAGCACCACTGGCAGCGCAGCGTATAAAGAGCTGTCATGTTAAGCAGCCAAACAAATCCCAATAAGTTGTTTCAGAATGAAAATAACATACCTTAAGCAAAAAGAAAGGCATCTTGGAATACAAACAGATATTTTGCTAAACTTAAACAAGATCGGTCGCAGTTAAGAAATTTCCGTATTAAAATTTTTGCACATAAGTGTTTGCTGCTTACTATATCGATCTATAATGGCAAGTTTGCAAATGTATCGAAGTATATTAAGATACAATTGGGAAGTATCGTATCAGGTACACTAATTCCGGAAGCATGTTGTATCTGCATCTCAAAATACTTCTTGCCCGAGTATCTTGTATCGTATCGCGAGACAATTTCAAAGTATCTTTGCCCAGCCCTGTCGTACCGTGGTAATCGGCATATAGCTTGTTTTAGCGTTTTAGCCCTGCAAGTTGCCCATTGTGCACGGCATGGCGCGATGAGATGAGCAAATTGGCTAATACAGGTATTGCAGACTACAAGAGCTAAGTGCCGAACCCAACGATACGGTATTTCCGTACTTACCGTACGGTAAACCGGCACTGCTAAAACGCTCTATATTACCACATGTTTATTAGGGGCGAAGCTCCTTAAGGCGGCACCCGTTCGTCCCTCGTCGTGCTCGTAGTAGTGAGTAACAAGTCTTACCCTTTGACCTCCAAGGTGGTGCCGGTGGGAGATTTCTCCTGTGCGTTGTTGAACAATAAAAAAATTCGCAGCGTGCGCGTTAACTAAAAGCCGAATTCTTCTGTCTCTGTAGAAGTGTAAGTGTTAGCTAAAAGCCGACTTCTTCTGTCTCTCATTCCCATTAGCAGCCATTGTTTACCTCCAAGGTAGTGCCTGGTGAGATTTCTCCTGTGCGTGATTAAACAATAAAAATTTTGTTCAAAACGCCGTTGATTGATGAAATAAACCAACGAAAGACGCCAGATGTTTTGTAAAAACAAAACGAAAGAACGCCAGATGTTTCTAAAGCAAAACGAAAAAGACGCCAGCTGCTTAACGAAAGACGCAAGGTGTTTTCTAAAGCAATGGTTTTCTAAACAATGAAAATTCACAGCGTACATGTAAAATTAAAGTGAGCTGCAAGTCGTCATAACTCATCGAACCTTTAGTATAAACGCGCCCGATCTCACGTCGGTGATGATGTACTGGGCAGAATTCACGGAAGATTCACGGTTTACCGATGAACCTCCGCAGCTTCGCCCACTCATCATCATTCACTCCGTGGATATGCTGTGATTTTTCATTAGGGCAAGTTTTCCTACTACATCCCTTCATTCATTCATTTATTCATAACTCTGGTTACGAGTACTTCTTTCGGTTGAGCCTGCCGTTTTCCCCGCGAGGAATTCGTAGCAGACGTTCAAACGGTACCATTCCAAGCATCTTTTTTATCTTGCGTTGTCGTTTGCCTAAAGAATAAAATGTAAAGGCGATTTCTTTTTTTCCAGCACTTCTACTGTGTAAGTTACAAGTAAAGCTATTCAGGTAGGCAGCCGAAGTCTGCGATGTAACCAGATCGACCACGGACGCTTTTCAGGGTGACTACAGATGGGTGCGCGCTCATGTGTTTGGCTCCATTTGAAGTATATCACCGTGTGTATAGCTTCAGAGTTGCCAGATGCTACCGAGTTTACAAGCAAATAATAATCGCAAAAGAAGCGGAAATTTAATGAATTTTCCCATTCTTGAAAATATTTTTAATGACGATTAAATAGTGTCACTCAAATACGAAGCAGAGTTGAAAAAGTCGCTTTAATTATTCTGTATACAGCGAAAATATGCGCAAATGAACGAAAGCACGTATTTACTTTTTTTGGAGCGAAGCTCGTTAGGCCCGCAGCCCACCGTCGCCGTTGAAGCTCCCTTCTCTTGAGCATCGCTTTAGGTTGCAGTGGCCGGTGATTTAAGAGGAAATGTTTAGGCCTTGAGCAGTTTGATTCTAGCGCACCAGAAATTCTAGGTTAAAAGAAATAAGCTCTGTTCACAACTGGTTATAATGGTCGTCTTCACTTTCATCACCTTCATCGTGGATTGTGAAATGATAACCATCATTCTAGCGCACTACGGGCGCTTTGTCGAAAGTAGTAGCAGAGGCTCTCCTCACCCGGCGCCGGCGCAAAGACAATGAAACACTGCCCGCGCCGAACGCCGTTCCATCACCGCCGCATCACCGCTCGCACCCCTCTCCCACCTGTATCCCCCTCCCTGCGCTGCGCGCGCCGCCCGCTCACTCGCTCAGTCATTCCCGGCACCGAGCGCAGCAGACGCTCTCCCCACCCGCTCCCCACCCTACCGCCTTCATGAAAGCCAGCAGCGAGATCAGGCGCATATTCGTTTGCGTCTCATTTCTAAGGAGCTTCGCTCATCAGTTGTGTTCGTACGCGGAACAACTGCTAGTTTTTAACATTCTCTCCATTCAGTTGAATGCACGTTTGCCAGTGCATGACCAACGTTACTTTCTGTTTCCCCCAGCGTATGTTTGACTTAACACTCAACTACTGAAAGTCAACGACAAACGCGCTATTTGTGAACGTGATAGTCACTAAAGTAACTATATTTGCTGGAGAAATTCAAATAAGCTAAAAAAAACGCGTCAAGCGACTGGAAATTTCTACAAGCGACGCGGCCAAAAAAGAAGGCCACATCCGCTTAAATAATCGGAACTGGCAACTCTGTCGGTTGTATATATGTACATGCCCTTGTTTAATCGTGCACGTCACTGTATCCCAAGTGTTCGTAGCGTCCTACGATGAAATAAACGTTTTCTAAGCGCACGTGCACATTTCACTGCGTTATACGGCAGGGACGGCTTAGCTCTCCCATAGTAAAATACACATTACTGTGAACCGTCAATCTTCCTTCTAAACACACCTACTTTATTTCGAGATCCGGCTAGTTGCTAGTCCGGGAGAGACCGCTCAGATGGAGGGCGGGAGATCTTGTCTCCCTGTAGCCTCCCTGACCTGCTGGAGAGCCCAGGTTTGGTCCTGCAGTTCGGAGCTGAGCAGTAGGTCTAGCATTCTTAACGCTATATACTAGTATTCCCACGCGTGATCTATAGCAACCTTCAGGGTCAGCTTAGTGATATCCCATAGTCTTTTACACGGTCAGCGCCTCCCCTACCTTTTACAATGCCAGGAAGATGCGCGCGATCCAACTGTTAACCACCCTCTACTCTCACTCTTTCCTTCTCTCCCCCTTCGGCTGGGGGGGGGGGAGGTGATTCTTAAAAGGAAGAAGGAAATGAAAATGGAAATTGGGTGTGGAGTGCACGATAACTGTCTCTCAAGTGAGGACACCGGCTAGCCTTTGCGCCTGCTTTACGTTCATGGGGGAGAGTACCCTTTAGGGGGTGCCTCACGACGGAAGTCAGAGGAGGCTTAAGCTGGCCGTTCATCCGTGATGCGAAAACAGAAGTATCATCATCATGAGCCGGCACGCGCTCTCTTTGTACTCTTCTTCCTCGCTCCCAGAATACGTGCGGCGATTCAAGTTCTCCGGCGCGGGATACGATGACCTGATGGACGAGAGAACGAGGAGAGAGAGAGAAAGAAAGAGAGCAGAGAGAGAAAGAAAGGAACATAGAAAGAAAAAGAAAGAGAAAAATTCTTCGCGAAAAGAATTTCTTGGTGAGGGGAGATTCGAACCCGCGTTCCCACGATCCAAAGGCAACCATCGTAACCACTCGGCTATCCAGGCACGCTGGCAGCGCATAGCATAGCCTTGCATAACACAGTATATAGCAAGGGGGTGGGAATGCGACAGCCCGGGCACCTAAAGTGCTCCGCACTTAAAAGAACGGCGAAGCTTCGCGCAAGGCTTGAAATAGGGAAGCTGGACGATTCTGAAGTCTAATCTGGTTGCTTCTAGGTCGTTGCTAGGCTTTAGCTAGGCGGTGCTAGGTTGTTTCTACGTTGATTATCTGCGCAGAGAGGTTCGACTTAAACCACATACAGTCACAGACATCACACGGATGTCGAAACTCCAGAGACAAAACCTCGCTCTGAAACCAAGCGTTCGCACCCCTCATAGATCTACGGGCACGTCGTCGTTCGCGTAGGGCTTCCATCGCTTCGGGGTATTCTCGCAGCTGCCGTTGCCATTCCCGTTCCCTATATAGTATTCTATCGTTGTGCGTACCGCGAAGCACTCCATATAGATGCTTCAGCGAAGCTCAAACGTGAGGCCACGGTGTTTATCACTGAGTTAATCTGGACAATTTATTAAATCGTTTCTCAATTGCTGGTTACGTCTGCTCTAGAAATCTTAATTGGCGTTTGCCGCCCGTCTGTTGCCTTCTTCATTTTCAATGGAGCAGTGGTGAGTATTCGGATTAGCCCAATTTCTGTGGCACATACCAGTTCATGAAGATGGTAGTTTATTGTATAGACCCGAGGAGTTACTGACCCACCCGATGCGCTTGGTTCCTCACTTCACATACGCGGCCCACCACCTGGCTTTCCATTACTTGGCTCTTCGGTTGCTCATAACGTTCACCGCGCGCCTCACAAGCGCGCTATACGGTTACTATGGCGGAGCTGATGAATCGGGAAATTAATCGACCAAGCCAGAACCCTTCTCTTCGGATCCATGCGTCAGAAGAGCTGTCAATTCTGGCACACTATCTTCACTGCACGAAATGCATCACAACAGCCCACGGACCACCAGCTACTATACTGGACACCACATCAAGTTGCCAAGAAAATCGGTGCCATGTTCCAAAAGGACTGCCACGTAAGCAATTTCCGCACCAACATCAGCAATGCCAGCAAAAGCAACTCCTAGAACCTGCAGAGATTTCAACGGCTACAACAATAAGGACAACGACGACGTAAAGCTACATCGAAGACCATAGGCGTGCGCAGGGTTCACCATTAGGGGGGGGGGCGACGGTTCATCGCAGCGCCCCCCCCTTGTAAGTCAATGTACGCGGCAGATTTTGCGCCCCCTCCCCCCTCTTAGGTGACTAGGGGGGGGTAAATGTATGGGGCAGATTTTGCGCCCCCCTCTTAGGTTATTAGGGGGGCGGCCGCCCCCCTGCCCCCCCTGTGCGCACGCCTATGTCGAAGACACACTTGCGACTTAAAGAAGGTTGTCAGAAAAGACACCAACTAAACCGACGACACGGTCAACATCTGAGACACCTTCGCATGAAGGAACGTCGTCAAGGACGTTCTCTACGCTACAGATCAAGACAACTGCGACAAACCCACAGAAAACGACGAAATAGGCAACAAACCATCCCCATGTTCTCGTCGAGGACACAGACATCGCCCTGCCATCTTCGGTCAACGAACACACAAACAGGAAGCAGACTGTGTGTATAAGCCACGTTGAAGACCCCAAGGCCTACGGCACCTGACCTGTCGATGCTATAAGGTCGTCCAATTGTGTGTGTTTTTCGCAAGGGCGCAAGCTGTGTTACGACCAGTATCCATGTGCAGGGCATGCTTACATCATCCGATGTGAAACAGCCAGCCTCACCCACCAGAGCTCTCGTAGATATGACCGGACTGCTGCCCTTTCCTGCAAATTTTTTGTGCGAGTTTACGGAACTGCTTTTCGACATGGAACTACTGCGTGTTATGACATTTTTCCGCTCATAAGACTCGGCTTATTCATGTTTCCTTGCTTGTAACTCGCTCATGCTTTCGGGGGGAGGAGGAATCCTTTGACGTAAGAAGGCAGTGATGGCTGTTAGAAGCCCACGATGAAGAAGTGCACGTGAATGGAATAAAAGTATCCCCGTAGTGGGTAAGAGCCAACACAACGAACAAGCAAGCAAGCAAGCAAGCAAGCAAGCAAGCAAGCAAGCAAGCAAGCAAGCAAGCAAGCAAGCAAGCAAGCAAGCAAGCAAGCAGTGATCTCTCCTACATGCTCCTTTTGCAATGAGGTAGAAGCACTCTAACATTTCTTGCTGGACTGCCAACGTTCTTCCTCTCTCAGAAAACTAACTATTGAAATTGTAATGCGGCACCTTGGTGTGCCAGTTACTTCAACTGTACTGTTGTCATTCGGGTCTTCCGTGCTGGGGTACTCGAAGGCTCTTTTTTGCAGCGAATCACAAACACATGCACAAATCATGTGCCGAAAGCGCGGAACGTTCATGTTGGTCGCTGTAATTGAGGATTACTGTAGCTGAAGAATAATATTGGATATCGTGCAGGTTTTAATTCTAACCTAAAGTTTTTCCTTCCAATGCCGCAAGGTGGTGCACTCAGCAAATTAACTGTCCCTTGAGCTAACGGTATATGGAAATCACATGGTGAGCTTGCAGCGCTCTCGGGAGATTAATTAAATTACTTTGCTGTTCTCAGGAGATTGCATTGTCACTACCTATTACACTGCACGTGGCTCTACATGTTAGGACTTGGTTACCGAGCTGTTAATTCACATTTGACTCACCTTTGCCCACGTGGTGTACAGAGTTCATCTGTGCATTCTCCCGACCCCTTTCGTAACTTGAAAAACCACAACTGGGCTCCCAGCTTGTGACTATCTATCTCGTCATTTGCCAACGCTTGGGAATCGCCTTGTGTCCAGGGCGCACGTTTAGGCGAGCGCCACTTTACTTCACCCCAATTCACATTTGATTGATCTTATGCACTAATCCATGTGGGGGCGTGCTTACAGGAGGTTTTCAGGGCCCTCGATTCGGAAGATTTAGGAATACGAGTTAATGGAGAGTACCTTAGTAACCTGCGATTCGCTGATGGCATTGCATTGATGAGCTACTCAGGGGACGAATTGAAACTCATGATTAGTGAGTTGGACAGGAAAAGCAGAACGGCAGGTCTGAAAATATTATGCAGAAAACTAAAGTGATGTGCAACAGTCTTGGAAGAGCACAGCGCTTTGCGATAGGTAGCGAGGCACTGGAAGTGGTAAAGGAGTACGTCTACTTAGGACAGGGTGACAGTGGAGCCGAACCAGGAGACTTAAGTCACTAGAAGAATAAGAATGGGGTGGAGCACATTCGGCAGGCATTCTCAAATCATGAATGGCAGTTCACCACTGTCCCTCAAGAGGAAGGTATATAACAGCAGCATCTTACCGGTATTCACCTACGGAGCAGAAACCTGGAGGCTCACAAAGAGGGTTCAACTTAAATTGAGGACGACGCAGCGTGCAATGGAAAGAAAAATTATAGGTGTGACCTCAAGGGACAAGGAGAGAGCAGAGTGGGTTAGGGAACAAACGGGTGTTCAGGATATCTTAATCCAAATCAGGAATAAGAAATGGGCATGGGCAGGGCATGTAGCGCGTAGGCAAGATAACCGGTGGTCGCTGAGAGTAACAGACTGGATTCCAAGAGAAGGTAAACGCGCGAGGGGAAGACAGAAAGTTGGGTGGGCAGATGAGATTAAAACGTTCGCGGGTATAACCAGGCCGCAGCAAGCACATGACCGGATTTATTGGCGAAACATGGGAGAGGCCTTTGCCCTGCAGTGGGCGCACTCAGGCTGATGATGATGCACTAATTATCACTTCTACTCATCTGACATGCCCTTGCTACATTAAACCTCCCCCTCCCCCCCTCCCCCTTTCTTGGAGCTTTCGTCACCTACCCGGTGTTCCTCCGAGATCGGCACACCTTTTGTTACTGTTCGTGACCACGCCACCGGACGCCGGATACTTTTAAGTGCGTAGCCCTTTAGGGGCCCGGCTTATCGTTCGTCCATAGATCTCATTCGGCGTGATCACGCTCAAAATGAAGTGGTCAATACAGGCCTAAAACAACGTTAGCAATATTAAAACCCGGTTAAAGTAAACGAACGAGGTCTAAAACAATATAATTAACAGAAATAACCTAGAAGTAATCGCAATAATCAACTTAAAGTCGCTAAAAACTCTTCAAAACATGCGTCTGACACGCGCGCCGCGCAAGAGAGGGCGCCACCACCTCGCAAAGCGCGCGATTGCTCCTTCCACCGGCACATCTCCGGCGCATTCGTTGCTGCATCTGAATGGGGAAACGGGGAAACAACCTGATGGAACTCGCCGCAAACGACACGTACCTCAACTGCCGTAACAATGCAGGAAGTCGATAAAGCGCGGCAAAATGTAGCGCGCCTGTCCCACACCCAGCTTGCGAATCTCACACACAAGATTCTACTAGTGCCGGGGAAACCCTACATGTTTACCTCAAACACTGACGTCATTGACGGTTTGGTAAACGGAGCAGTGGGAACTGTACGAACGGGAATCGCTGGGTGTCGCTCTTCCTCAGTTTTCACAGTAGCGCAGCTGCATTTAGCGCAGGATTTAGAATTACACCAATCGCTACAGAATTCTTTGCTCGTGAACCATATAAGGCTCTCACAGTAACGAAGAAAAAAAGAACAACCTTTCACAAACTGTCAGGTCATCGAGCTGCCTATCAGAATTATATACATACATGCCCAATCATGTTCGTATTGTCCGTTTGGTTTGGGTGCCAGGTCATACTGGAATAACTCTAAATGAAGCAGCGCACACATTGGCGGCAGCATCGATTCAGGGCCCGGTCCTAAAGGTCCTAAGGCCCTCCTCCCAAAATACTATCGCACGATTTCGATATTTTTCTATTCGAGAGGAACACACAAAATCTTCTGTTCTAAACGGGGTAGATTTTCAGCACCTTAGGTTTCCATGGCATAGCTCATGGTGTGGCACAATACAATTAGAAGTTACATTAACTAAATTACAATGCAGGATTCCCTCTTTAAATTTTTATTTACACAGGCCTGGTTTTGTTCCTTCCCCTCAATGTTGTTATTGTTCGCAAACAGAAACCATAGAGCATTTTTTTCACAGAATGTCGCAGATATCAACATTTAAGGCAAAGATTTCTCGAGCCTCCTTTTCAAAAACTTGGACTTCAGCTTTCCGTAACGGCATTACTCTCCCTGGGGGCATCGGCACTGGGACACTGCAACAGGGACATATGTGAGGCGGTAGTTAACTATATAAAAGAATCAGACTGCCATGCTAATGTTTCTAGTACATACTTATTTGATTTATTTCATTTATCGTTAATTATTTATTTAATTCTTTTATTTAACTCACTCTTTCTCTCCCTTTGATTATTTTCTTTTCTTCTATCTCTTTAGCATCCAATTCGGAAACCGTAAACACAACTAATATTTTCGCTTACCTACAAATTATCAAATTATCTCTTTAGAATTACCCCCCCCCCTTTTTTTTTCATTCACAAATCCTACTGCCGCACGAGTCGTGGCCGATCCCCCGTGGTGGGTTGTTCCATTCCTCTAGGAAGAACCAACCAATCACGTGCCCTGCAAGCCGGGCAAGAAGAAGAGGAAGAACAATATGAGATGCCGAGTCGCCGGCACGGCTCTGTTCGTTGCCGTCGCTTCCGCCGTGTGCGTCCTCCTCATTGTCGCCATCGCGTTGACGCCGCGCAAGAAAGTTCCGGCGCCGCCTCAGCCGACCTGCGCGGGCGAGACGCTTCGAGAACTGTACGCCAACGTGAACGCGACGCTGGAACCGTGCACGCACTTCTCGGGCTTTATGTGCTCGCGGGTGCGTCAGCGAGGCACCGAGGAGAGGGCCCGTCTCCGGTACCTGGAGGACGTCGTCTATCCGACCCTGCAGGGAGCCCGCCCGGGCAGGGCGAGCAGCGGCGTCTACCTACTCCACCGGTCGTGCGTCCGCTTCTTCCTCGACCTTTCGACCACGCCCGAAGTGATATGGGCTCAGATGGCGGACGTCCTGCGGTCCTTCTCGACCTCCCCAAGCCAGTTGGACCCGCTGCTTCTGGTCGGTCTCCTGGACATCAGGTATGTAAAGGCGTTTATTGAACGCTGGCATAAGCAACTCTATCAACGGCTCAAATCGCGGAGCTCGAGCGCGACCGGAGTCCACGAGCAATGCACGGTTGCAATGCCCCCTTGATAGCGCTGCAAAGGATGCCCCACTAAAGCGTTACTCTTCGCCACAGGTACAACGTCGAGGCGTTGCTGCGTTCTTCCGTCACATCTCCATGGAGCCGAAACCTGACCCTGAAGCTGAAACCAGTGATGCCCACCGTACCCCGGCTGAGCGACTCAGGGCGCATGCACCGGGAGTTGCTGGGTCGCCTGCTGTCTTTCCTGCGTTCGTCCCTCAACGTGTCGGCCACGGCCGAAGGCCTGAGCAGACTGGTCGGCGTTTTCGCGAGCAAAGACTTTCTCGCAAACTCGACGGGAGTAGAAGAGGAAGTGACGGGGAGGATCTTCCTGCTGAACGAGTACCTGCCCAACGCGACGTTCAAGGTGTGGGTCGACTCCTTCAAAGCGGTGTGCGCCTGCGATGGCGCGGTCTACGCGGACGTCAAGATCTACGACGCCAAACTCTTCGCGGCGCACGTCGACGTCTGCGCCGACCCCGAGTACCGGGACGACCTGCTTGCGTACATGATGGCCGCCGCGAGTGCCAACTTGTTCCAGAATTTCCTGGTCGTCTCGGCCGACCGGGACCCGCTGACGCGCCTCGACACGTGTACGACGTGGGTGCTGAACGTGCACCGCGTCTGGGACATGGTGACCATCGAACGCCATGGTGACGTTGCCAAGGACAAGATATTGCGGTCACTCCTCAACACCACCGTCAAGACCGCGGCGAAGGACGTCGAGACCCTGTTCTCGCCCTCGGCAGGTGGCGCTGCGAGCCTGCGTGACTTCCTTTCCAGACTCGTTCTTCTCTACCCGAAGAGGGTGAACGACTTGTACACCGACCTGCTGCCGAACTTCGAAAGCGGCCGGCACGTTCGTAACTGCTTCGCCGTGCGCGAGTTCTCTGTGAGAACGCTGGCGATGGACGCGGTCCTGGACCTCAGCGACAAGCGCGACTGGAAATCGAGCGCCTCCGGCTCGCTCGTGACCATATCGAGCAAATACGTCTTCTTCTCTCCATCCATCTACTCCGAGATGCGAACGGATTGCGGGCCCGCCAACAGCAGCTTCCTCAACGCCCGCCTCGCCGTTCACCTCGCCGACAGTCTCGCCCAGAAGATCCACGCTGAAGCCGCCGACGGTCGCTTCAGGGGCATAGTGGATCCGGAAAGTCTGGGATGTTCCGGTAACGGTCACGTTGTGCAGTGGACCTCTCTGGTCGATAAGCTGCGATGTCCGCTGCTGACGCTGCGAATCGTGGCGCGAGCGCTGCCTTTCGACGAGTGGCGCCACCAGTCGGCGACGCTGGGCGTCTGGAACGTGACGCACAGCCAGGTATTTTTTATGCTGCTCTATCTGGGCGAAATGTGCGCGGCGGCCTCGGACATGGAACGAGGGGGTGCCACCACGCCATTTCTGCTGGAACTGCCGGAGTTCCGGGACGCCTTCGGGTGTCGACCGCCGCCGCCGACGACGACCACGCCGACTGACGTCGCGACCTAATCTCCACCTAATTAATGTAATGTAATGGACAGTTTTCAGTAATACTTTTCGAATGTCTTTCAATAGTTTTTCGTATACATCCTGAAGCTGTGGTCCATGGGCACACGGTGTTACCTGGACACATTTTTATTTGTTTGCCCTTTCGTTACCGACGTTTGTTTATTTGCTATAGTAAAGGTATTCTCATAATCTTACTTTTGCGGGGTTCCATGAAGCCGTGTGCAGAGATAATTTCCAACTGAGCTTGTAAGAGCACATGTTACATCCTCGTCGTTTACGGGCGCTGTTTACAATGCTGCACCAGCAAGCACATATTCTCAATAGAGAAGTCCTCATCATCATCAGTCTGACTGCTCTCACTGCAGGGCAAAGGCCTCTCGCATGTTTCGCCGTTTAACGTGGTTCTGTGCTTGCTGCGACCACGTTATCCCCGCGAACTTCTTAAAGGGACACTAAACAGAAACAATGAATCGATTTAGATCGATAAATTGTGCTCTGAGAACTCTAAATGTCGCTAATTTCGCCATCATACGTTTATTAATAGAGGAGAAAATCCAAAGTTTCATTTTTTAATTTCGCGCCGTAATCTCCCCGCGTGACGTCACGGATTTCAAAGTGTATTTATCGTATTTTGGCGCCATTGGCTCAACAAAATTACCCCAAACTTGGTACGTTAAGTCTGTGGCCCTCTCAGAGGACAATGTACTTCATTTTTAGCGATTAGGAACTACGTAGTCCCTAGTTGGCGCCGTCAAAACATGCGACGTCACGGCGAATAGTGCGGAAACTTCAAGGTGGCGTCGCCACTCAATTTTGTTTTTGCGTGTTTTCTCGCTTACTAAGCGTCTTCTCGGAGCAAGCGTGATGTTTTTGGTATCATGAAAGAGTACTTTACTAATACGAGAAAAATCGTTTTGCTCTTTAGTGTCCCGTTTAATATACCCATCTTTCTGTCTCCCCCTCGCGCGCTAGCCTTCTCTTGGAATCCAGTCATTTACTCTCAACGTTTTCAGATTAAGTAATCTAAAAACGTTGGTTACTCTTAATGACCAGCGGCTATCTTGCCTACTCTCTACATGCCTTGACCATGTCCATTTCTTCTTGATTTCGACAAAGACGTCCTCAACACCCGCTTGTTCCAACTCTGCTGAGAGAGAAATCTCTTAAGTCCTAAGGTCTCGGGGGACTAAGCTTCCGTAATCGACGGTCAGCAGCCCTGGCGCCCTGCCGGCCTCTTCGGTCAGCTGGACGACCCCGTAGCTGAATCACAAGCCGTGACATTATATGCGCCTGCGATTTTCGACAAATCCGAGTCGAAAAGAAGAAATGTTTATTTCGGGATGTTCCGGAGGGGTGCGGGGGACCAACCGAAATATCGAAGCACATACGGTATATACTCTTCGGTCTCTCAAAACCACCGGACGATGTACCCCTTTGTCGCCAGCGCCGATGGGGCATCGCTAAAAAGGTCAGCGACTAAGAAGAACCCATTCCAATGCGACGGGGTCTTGGCGCTGTTTGTGTACGCACGAATGTCACTAGGGTGCCGATAAGGATCGAAAGCGGCCGAGTGCGTAGCCCTCTCGTGGGGGCGTACAGTGGCGCCCTCCCCTTTCGGGTGAGCAACACGGACGAACAAACTATACATTTGTGTGCGGACCTTGCCTTTTTACGAGAGCCAGGCTTTTGTAAGAGACAGCGGCCGGCTCTTTTGTATGAGCTCTCCCAATGGCTTCTTATCCGTCCATTCTACAGTATATCCATCGACGCCCCATGAGCATGTCCCCCTTACCAGTTTTGTTTTTGCGTTTTACTGTTTTGCCGCGAAAGGGTTTCGCCTGCACGCAACTGTTTGCTTGTTGTTGCTGCTGCTGCTGCTGCGTATAGGGGTCAACTACACAGAAAGTTCGTTCGCGTGCCGTCCTTTGCCAGTGTGTGTGTTTGTTCTGCATTCCGGAATTGTGCCTCGCTGAGCACGTGCGTCACAGAGGAGTTCCGTTCAGTGTAAGGCTTCGTGCCATTTTCCTCGCGCGGCGTGTCGATTTGCTGACACTAATGATCACTATCTTAAGTGTCGTCTCATCAAGAGAGGGAGATGGTCGGATCGCAATGATAAACGACTGGCAATGGGAAAACGAGAGAACAGGATTATTTGGTGAACCCTTGAGAGGCGTGCCTGTATAGTTCAAAAGGTGACGAGTGAATTGTTTCTTTATTGTTATTTTATTTATTTATGTTGCGCGGCTTGATATGCTTTTAGCGTATTGTAACATGTCACGACTCACACAGGTCATACAAATTACGCATAAAACGCGATATGAAGGAACCCGCTAAGGCGGCGGCTATCGCGTTGCGCTGCTAAGCCCGATCGAGGGCGTGGGTTCGACTCCCGGCCGAGGGACTGTCACTACGCTTGGCGATAACTACTCTTGGCAGTACTGTGGAAGCTACAGAACCGAAACGCTTGCCTGCGCGCGCGCCAAGAAATAGTGACTATTTTTATTTTTCCAATTTTCAGAGTTACCTAGTCGAATAAATAAAGTTTTCTTGATTTTAAAAATAAGACAAGTATGGGAAGCTGTTGGTGGAAAAGCAAATTAATTTACACTTAAATTTTTTACCGCGAAGCTGTTCTAGCTCGGAGTAAAATGTGTGGTCACGCGTGAAAATTATCATAATCATGAACGGGTACGTGTCACAGAATTTGGGCAACTCCCGCTACTCTCCGCTACGGCGTGGCCTGTAATAACCCTGACGTGTGAGAGAACGAGTACAGAGAGAGAGAGAGAGGGAGAGAGAGAGAGAGAGAGAAAGAAACAGAGAGACAGAAAGAAAGATATAAAGAAAGAGAAAAATTTTTGCCGAAAAAACTTCTTCACGATGCGGAGCTCGAACCCGCGTACCCTCGATCTGAAGGCGGGCGTCCTAACCACTCAAAGTTTTTTATTATAACGCGCATTTGAAATTATCGCAAACGTTATGACGCAGTGTTGCATTCACTCAGCGACAATAATTGCACAAGCACTACTAGACAAGCATTCAGAGGCATTCAAACATACACGCACTGTACAAGTCAAGAAAAACGGGAAGAATTATTCAAGATCTGTCGCAAACGGAGGTTGGTAAGGGTGAGCACCTCATCAAGAGCGGGTGCCAGCCTGGTCTGATGTAAGGTTCTTCATAAATATCCTTGGGGAGATTAATAGCCATACGAATGAAATTTCACATTTGAAGCAATGGTTGTTTCCGCATTGCGATCTTGCATACGCGTTTTTCACGAACTGTGCATTCCCATAAGGAAAAGGATATCGAAGGGCACTTCATCAAGAGAAGTTAAGAGAAGGTAACGTATAGTACGCGAATTAATGGTAAAATCTTTTTTACAGTTCGTTGAAGGATGTCCCAAAACAGAATGGCATCTTTGCAGCTAATAAAACTGTGTTCTACTGTATCTGGTACATCGCAGAGACGACAGTTAACTGAAGAAACAGTCAGTCAGTCAAGGACTTCATTGATAGGTCCTGAGGAGCTTAAGCTGCCGGGGGATCCAGGGGGGGGGGGGGCACCCTAGCAGCCGCTACTGTCGGCGACGCCCGAGTCGGAGCGGGAACGTGGTGGCGTTCCGCCAGTTCTTGGGCCCTCTGGACTGCCTTGAGTTGGTGGTAGAGCTCGGAGCTCCTGAGGGCCTCTTCCCACTCGGATTCACTATTGAGGGTCCCTGAGGTAACGCGGGACACTGCCAGAGCATGTGTGAGAGTGAACAATAAAGTTCTGTACAATCTGGGCATTGTGGAGTGATGTCTGAGTTGTAATGGCTGAGTCGGCCCCGTGGTGGGTATACGATCTCGTTTGTAGCATGCGAAAGGCTACAGCTTGCGCGCGTTCGAGCTTTGTGTGTAGTAAGCGGTATTGGCTTCTGTTGTTGCGGTAGTGAGAGGTGATTTCGTGGAAGGTTAGTAAGGGGTTGCTAAACTGTATGTCTGGGCCCACCTCTTTGGTGGCTGATTGATCGTCGCGGCGGGTGAGTTCTCGCGCTCGGTCATGAGACGTTTCGTTGAGGTTGGGTTGTTGGGAGTGGACGTCTTTGCCCATGTGGGCAGGGAACCAAGAGGGGTAGTGCGAGCCCGTGTGCTTGCATGTTTGTAAAACGTGGGCTGCTTCACGCGTGTTGTTGCCGGTTTCGTAAGCACGAATGGCGGCGCGGGAGTATGTGAAGACGCTGGTGTGCGAGGGGTCAAAATACATTTTCTTTATAACCATGATTATCACCTGTAGTGTATTAACACCTGCTCTGATGGGCGTATAATGCATTCGCATCCCACCGTCGTGGGGTGCATGGTGTCATCCGATGCTCGTTATTCGGCAAAGGCAATCGGGCGTATAATCTGCATGAGCGGGGGCATAGACGTCTACATAGTGGATGGAACGCCCCACGCGCACTCCACGCGCAAAGCTTGCACAATACGCATGCGAACATGCACATTTCCAGCAAGGGCCCTGATGCGCATGCTCACACGCGCAACTGTGCATGTAGCTGTATACGCGCACGGCACACACACGTGGTTACAGAGCGCATAAGCGTAAACGCGCACGAAAGCGCCTATACCAAAACGTGTTCGCACACATAAGCGTACACGGGACAACCGCACACAAACATGCACGCACACAAATGCGCAATAAAGATGGACACAAACGTACGTACACAGGGAGAGAGATGTAACACGCACGCACGCACGCACGCACGCACGCACACACACACACACACACACACACACACACACACACACACACACACACACACACACGCACACACACACACACATAAATGGAGGACAGGGCGAAGTACGTAACCGCACACAAGTAAGCGCGCGCTCGACCGCACGAGCACTTTCATGTAAACATTCACGGTCGCATAAGGCAACGTACAGACTCGCACGCACGCGCACAAACTACAAGTAAAAGAGACCATCTTTTGAGACAGTCTGCGCACACCATGAGGCAAGGCGCGCGGGGGCTGACAAAAGAGCGTCTTCTCGTGCAGCCGTGCACCTTTCTTGCGTTTCGAGAGCGCGTTCAGTAATGCAGTGGGAGAGTGTCTCTTCTTCGCGAATATAGAGGTCTCCCGAAAGGGCACACCACGTACTGGAATGGAGGCAGAGAGGCAGTGTACACTATTGGTAGGGGAAGGAACACAATATACACAATGGCGGCCACAACAGCCGCGCGCGCCGCACGGTGGAGCGGAAGGAAAACACTTTTCTTTCGTCGCCGCAGCCGCGCAGCGCTGTTATTTTCTCAGCCCCAACGCCAAGGCGGCAAGCCGACGTCTTTACTCGTCTTATACGTGTACATCGCCCTGTTTATACTGCCGGATGCGTGGACAAGAGAGAAATGCGAAGAAAAGAAAAAAATGCGATCAAGTGTTGGGTTTCAAAGACGATGGCTGTATTCCCCATCTATCTGAACGTTTGTCTGTGTGTATGTAGTTCTCACTGTTTTTGTTTACGTGGGTGGATTTGGAAAGGCCGACAGGCTTAAAGAACAGGCCGGGAGGAGGGGGGAGGGGGGGTGAGGAGATGTGATCGCGACTGAGGAGGTTGACACAAGAAGAATCCGCGAACTTAAGGAATGTTTGTCAGATTCGTCGAACGTTTTCATCTCCGCACGTCTTGTCCGGGCAGCAACCAGTGTCACACATAATGTTACACATATACGTCACCTCTTGGGGCGTGGCAGAATGAGTGACTTCTTAGTGACATTATAACAAAAATCACTAGATAACTTTTCGCTAATCAATCTTCTTAGTGTAGACTCGTCTTTGTTCTCTTTTCCTTTTTTTCTTCAGTGAAGTTCCTACTCGGCAGCTACATTTGAGTGTTGATAAAATCAAAATCAAACTACGGTCGGGTAAAAAAAATTAATAATGCAGGAGAGGCACCGCCCACATGACCGGAGCAGGACTGCTAGATTGCATCCGTGACTACAGAGATAGCCCCACTCACGTAGCCGGCTGGCTCATGACGTCATTCTTGAGTGCGCGCTTATTCGCGCAGGCTCATATTCATCCGTCTTTGCAAGGAGGAAACGCCGCTGCCTTCGGAAGATGTACCCGATTGTAGCGGTCTGCGTCCGTTTTCTGCGAAGAAATGTGCAGGTGAACATCCTCACCAGCACTTTCAGATATGACACGTATTCCGCATGTCTAACAATTCATTGAGATCGCACGAGAACACCCATAATACAAATGCGTTCCCATGAGGTTTTTGGATGCGCGAGATATGCGCAACTTGAGATTTTCCTATGCGAGCCGCCATCGTGTGCATGAAGCGTTTGTCTTTGTTACACCGTATGCGAAGCCTTCCCACATCTCTAAAAGAAGAACCCAAACCGTAACGTCCCTTCTGCCGTTGCATCGGCAAAACAAGCGAAATGCAAAACACCTTTTTGCACTCAAGGGCGTCCGCAGAACTTTTTGCAGGGGGGTGCATCGGCAAGGGGGGGTAGCCTGTCTTTCACTGCCGTGCCGCGACAGCAAGATTTGTAAATAGTATGTGTAACGCGCAAAGTTGACTGGCAACCCCGAAGGCTGTTTCACATGGATATGCGGGAGCTGAAGGAGCTAATCAAGATGTCTAGCTTATTGCTACTGCCCAGAAAAATATTATCCGAAATTCCAGAGGGGTGCAGCCGCCCCCTTGCACCCCCCTCCGGATGCCTATGTTTGCACCGCCTCCGGGATTGGCCCTACTTTAACCTAAAGTTCCTCTATCTTATAGGTACCTTACTTTGATCAAGGCGACCATGTCATGCGATGACGTCGTCGTGTGACGTCATGTTATGTGCCGTTACGATGACGTCGTGATAACGTGATATCGCGTCTTTCGTGTTGACGCAGCCGGCGCCGACGGTCAGTTTTCGCGTTTGTTGAGGCATCCAGGATGATCGCCTTAAAACATCATGGGGGCGATTTTGTAAGCTTTATGTCATAGAACGGAGGCGGTCCGTTCTAGTGGGCCGCACGCGATTGGTGGAGGCCAGTTTGACGGTAAAGACGTGAGAAGAGGCAAGAATTCTATTCTCCGGCCCCAGCGCTTACGTTTCGATCTAATCCAAGTCGTCCGGAGACCGTCTTATATCCGTTCTATTGATATAACGGAGCCGGAGACCGCTCTTGCCTATTCTCAAGTCTTGACCGTCAAACCAGCCTCTGCCAATCGCGTGCGGCCCGATAGAACGGACTGCCTCCGTTCTGTGACAGAACGCTTACAAAATAGCCCCCCAGAATGCACTGTCATGGTGTGTCAATCAGTCTGCTTTCTCTGAGAAACCGCAGGCAACACCCTAATGGCGATTCGTTCTGAAGTCTGGGTGTTTGCGGGCCATTTCCCCAGAAATTTGCATTCTCTATGTGGCCGGTTGTCCAGCTTCGAGTACCGTAGGTCGGTGAACTGGGCCTTGAAAATTTTACAGCGAAAGCTGTTATGAGATCATTTCACCGGCCGTTTATGGCGCCGTAGTTGTCCGCCGCCGCCGCCGCCGCCGGTGTCCGTAACCAGTATCGCTCGAAATAAGAAAAAAAACGAAATAAGAAAAAAATTCCGGGATGGAACGAGGTTCGAACCTGGGCCTTCTGCGTGGGAGCCCAGTATTCAACCTCTGAGCCATGCCGGCGCTTGAAACTGCTTTGCAAAAAGGTCCTATACAGGCTTCATGTCGCAAGTGCACTTGTATTGGTTGCCAAGGAAGCCCATAAGCGCATGATCCATTTCCTCGGGGCCTCAGTAAAGTTCTTCGCCCCACCCCTCCCCCCGTCTCTCTCCCACGTCAACGTATGTTACACAGCATGACGAGATAGCGAAATAGCGACCGAGCGTCACCGAATGCAAATTACATAACTGGTGGGCTGTTTAAAGCTTCCAACCCATTACAAAGGGTTGAGCCATAATTCTTCATCGTCATCAGTCGTCGCGTCAACAAAGTGCACATAATGCCTTACAGACGTGTAGCTGGTGCCTCGCCCATCTCACATCAAGTTAGTTTCTAGTGAGCTATCTCCTATCATTGCAGATATCGTTAACAAGATGTTTAAAGCAGGCATATTTCCCGATTGCCTAAAAGTTGGTAGAATAACACCTGTTCACAAAAAAGGCGATCGAGAACTTCTGAGTAATTATAGGCCCATTTGTATTATTCCATTTTTCAGCAAAATAGTCGAGCGTCTTATGCATACAAGAATAATATCCTACCTGACGAAGTTTAATCTGTTGACATCTAAACAGTATGGCTTTCGGCCTGGCTATTCCACTGAGCTTGCGCTCCTAACCCTCACCGATAAAATAAAAGGGGCAATCGACCGAGGCTTCGTAGTTGGTGGCGTATTCATTGATTTAACGAAAGCTTTTGACACAATTAACCACAACATTCTTATACATAAACTTGAATCGTATGGAATGACTGGCCCTCCACTTCAACTTATCTCTAGTTATCTGTGCAATCGCACTCAAGTTGTTCAGATTGACGGTAATGTTTCAGCAGCTAAGAAAGTCAATCAAGGTGTTCCTCAGGGCTCGATCCTTGGCCCGCTGCTCTTTTTGCTCTTTATTAACGATCTGCCCAATGTTTTGACCGCTACAGACTGTATCTTATATGCAGATGACACGACCATTTTTACTTATGATAATAATGTCGATGAGCTACAACGAAACCTTAACGTGGATCTACATAATATAAGTTCCTGGTGTCGAATGAACATGTTAAGAATTAATCCATCAAAAACCGTTTTTGTAGTCTTTCATTCCTTCCCGACTGTACTTTCAAATTCTATATCTGTGCGTCTGGACGATAATTTAATTCCAATGTCTGACAGTACAAAGTTTCTCGGTGTAATTCTTGACCGACATATGAAATTCAATCTTCATGCGCAATCACTCAATCGCAAGATAACCTTTGGAATACGCGCCATAATCAAAACTCGTTCATATTTTCAGCCACACATAATCCACTCCCTTTATCACGCGCACATTCACAGCCATCTATCTTATTGCATATCAGCCTGGGGTAACACATATTTCACCCATCTCAATCAACTACAACGCCTACAAAATCAAGCACTTCGACTCATGACTTTAAGCCATTTCTTAACCAATGCAACGCCACTTTATCAGAATCTAAATATACATCCTCTTTATCACCTCTTTCAGCTGAAGTTATCAGTTGTGATGTATAGGCTTTTTCGCAGGAATGTGCATATAGATGGCATTGTCGTGGAAAGCCTTGTAAATTATAATACCACTAGGTTTTCTGAGCTTGATAACCGTCTTCTGCCTAAAATTCGCACAAACTACGGTAAGTTCACTACCACATTTGCGGGAATCAAGCTGTGGAATTCCCTTCCTCACGTAATAAAATCATCAACCACGGAACATGCATTCAAAAACCAAGTAAAGAATTATTTTTTGCAACAATTGTCTTCATCTTAGCAACTGCTTTTTAATGTAGCGATAACAATTGCTACATGTTATATTGTTCTTATGTTTTGTATTGGAACTTGCGATTGTTTGTTCTTTAGAGTTTCCTTTTTTGCCTCGCTAAACATATATGTACTTTTCACTTTCGTTTTTTCGCATTGTGCATTTTTTTTCTCACCGAAGATACCGTAACCACTGAATAATGTATATTTTGTTTCTTCTCCCGTTAACATCTTGTATGGGAGCCCCCCTGACAGTTTCTAACTTTGGGGCTCCTTGTGTATTACCAATCTTGTACACACTTTCCTGTAACTGACGTCGTTATTGAATAAACTTGAACTTGAACTTGAACTTCTCCGCAGAATGACGAATAATGGCTTAGTAGGTGCTTCCCAACTTCACAAAAAATGTGATTTATGGCGTAGTGGGTACCTTTCTAGTGTACTTGTATTGTAGCCCCAAGAGAGCTTACAACGGGCTCTAGAAACGCCACTCTTCCAGCTTTCGCTGTGACTGTGCTGCGGTTTCAGCGCAGGCCTGGCGTTTTTCACCTTGTGTTGGCGTCAAGTGGCACAACTACATTTGTAACATTTCTTTTCACACCTTTCGCTTCCATACTGTTGCATCTTAAAGTTACACGTACACCCACCCCCAAAAGTTTGCGGAACGCCAAATTTCCGAGAAAGCTATATTCCCGCTTTAATAATAATATCTGGGGTTTAATGTCCCAAAACCACGATATTATTATGAGAGACGCCGTAGTGGAGGGCTCCGGGAATTTCGACCACCTGGGGTTCTTTAACGTGCGCTTAAATTTAAGTACATGGGCCTCAGACATTTTCGCCTCCATCGAAAATGCAGCCGCCGCGGCCGGGATTCGATCCCGCGACCTTCGGGTCAGTAGTCGAGCGCCATAACCACTAGACCACCGCGGCGGGGCTATATTCCCGCTTTGTCTGAGAACATATATCCTCCAAGTAACTGTTCCAACCTGTAGTATAGTGCCTGCGACCTATACAGCTACCCGCTAGGTTAGAAGCGCCGTGCACTGACAGAGCAGAAATTCGCATTTAGATATCATCTTCAACATCCATTCCTCGGAACATACTCGTTTAACGGAGTAAGTACGTCGTTCTCACCGAAATCACTTCTTTCATCCTCTTGTAATCCACTGCACGGGTGCCCCTCTTTAAATCACCGCGTGTCCCCCACCCATCGAGTGCCCGTCTAGCTTCCACGAAAAACGATTTTTCTCCCCGACGCCAGGCGTTGCCACCGGCGGCCGGGGAGTACCGCTCGGTAACCCGAGACCGACGCGGCCACGCCGACGGTGTATTAAAATAATGAAGCACTCGCACGCTCGAACAGGCACACGAACAAACTCGCGGACGCACCCAATCGCTGTGTTTGTGGGACACAGTGTAGAGGCCTTAGATATAGTGTATTGGCTGCCACGGACCGCGCTGTCAGTTATAAAAACTGCTTTGTGAATGAAATTATTCTTTTTTTATTGAACTTTTCTTACTGATGACTTTTTGTTGAATACAATTGAATGCCGTCCGTAATGTTTGTAAGAGCTTTTACAATATTTGTCTAGGTTCTGTAATTTCTGTTTATACTTGTGTGTTATACACATGGAGCCGTGCCAGTCCGTAGAAAGCTAATAATAAAAATTGTTGGGGTTTTATGTCGCAAAACCACGATATGATTATGAGGGGCGCCGTAGTCGAGGGCTCCGGAAATTTTGACCATCTGGTGTTCTTTAACGTGCACCAAAAGCTAAGTACATGGGCCTCTAGCACTTCCCCTCCATCGGAATGCAGCCGCCACGGCCGGGATTCGATCCCGCAACCTTCGGGTCAGCAGTCGAGCGCAGTCCATAGAAAGCTGTATACGTTACCGAATTTTTATTGAGCTCTTTCCTTCTTGTCATTAGTAGACCTTCTGTCTACTGAACACCAAGCTATGGATGAGATTTCTAAGTTTTTCTTGCGTTGGTGTTAGGCTTCTTGTTGAGCACTTCGAAGAGAACCTCGCTTTTCACTGACTACACCGATTTCCCAGCGCTTGGGATTCGCATAGTTGTTGACGTGTTCAAGGGGTCCTCAACCACCCGTCGGGCCTAGCTGAGAAACACATTCTACAAACAGTGAACACACCTGTGAACAGTTCAGCCAAACTTCGTAGTCGTGCGTGGCACGTAGAGTTTACATAGAGGAGCGCGAAGTTGCCACTTTCTTAAGCGCCCTCTCTTCATACAGAGGCCCCGTCCTCTCACTTCGGTGGGCGGGGCGCCAGCTGTACGTCGTCAAACAGCAGATTGCTGCTATTGGCTGACAGCTGACATGAATCAATTGATTGATTGATTGAAAACTTTATTGAAATATATACAAAGTGCTCTCGCTTGTTGGCTTCAGCACCATGGTGTAAAAAAATGGGAAAGGAAAGAGAGAAAAAAAAGATAAAAAGGTGATTTTCTCAAACTGGTGAGCTTGTTGTGCTTGTTATTGCTGGGCAGGGGATGGCCGTCTTGCGCAAGTCATTGCACCATATATTTAGCCTGGCTCTGATGAGTGGATCTTCGAGTATCCAGTGGGTGGTTTCCTCCATGTCTTGCTGTAGGTGGGGCAGCGTACGTTGGGCTCTTTTTATGAAAGCAGCTCGGCTTGATTCGTGAATTGGGCATTCCCAGAGGATATGCTCCGTGGTTGCTGGGGCTTGGCAGTAGTCGCAGTTGGGGTCAGTGTATTTAGTCGGGTACATCTTGTGTAGCACTGGGATTGTTGTGAAGCTTCGTGTTTGTAGTCTTCTGAGTATGACCTCGTAGGGGCGGGTGGATCTTGGTGGCGGGGCGTCGTGAAGAGCGGCGTTTCGATCAGATGCGCTTCTTACCACGGGGTGTCGCCACGTAGCTGCAGTAGCAACACCAGCGCGCACTGGAATCACAACGGGAGAGAGCGAGCGCATTTCACGACGGATTCTCAAGGTCACGACGCGTGCGTGACGTAGCTTCGTTCCCCCGTGCCATCCCTCCCTGTATACCTTCCAGCGCGCTCGTCGGTACGAGAGGAGAGAGAAAGTGCTTGGAGCGTGCGACAGTTTTCCGTAACTCCGCTCGTGCTTGACGGATTCGATAAATTTTTGTGGCAATCGATTCTTGAGGCGGGAAACTCCGATACTGAGATCGTTCGATGATTACTTGAGAATTCGGGACTCCTTTAAGATCAAATACAGTAAAGGGAATTTCCCTCTCACGATCGACTCAGCAGTATTCATGGACCGAAGATGTGGTCAGTCTTGTACAGCGCAACAAGTTTGAAATAAAAGAAAGCAAACATTTTTCTGTTAACCTGAAACAAAAGGCCCGTATTAATGTTCAAATATAATTCCAAGGCGTTGTCAGCTACCTATATAAGCAGAAATAAAACTGTTAGGAGTCCTATTTTGAACATTTATATCTGTTATTTTTCATGTATGGATTCAAACTATCCTGATGCTAAGCATCCAAATGCTTTTCATGTATTTATCATCTTTCGTATCTTTTAGGGAAATCAGTTCAAGTTCACTTCAACAAAAAGGAATGACCAGCCGAGTCGGCCGAAAGAAACAACAGACCGCTGAGTCTCTGTATAAACCAGTTTAAGGATGATTAACCAAGTCGGCCAATTCTCAACACTATAGCGGTTGGTTTATACAGTATATATCAGGTGAAACCAAAACACACACTCTCTTTCACGTTCTTTTTAACCATCATCATTGTCCTCATACGATTAACGGGTCTCGGCAGACGCGTGGGTTCTGAAGCCGTGCCGCAAGTTATCACAGCCTGCGATCCGTAAAATGTAGGACCAGAATTTTTTTTTTCTCATAATACTCACTCCTTGCTGTAACGCCTCCCCTCCGCCCCCCTCCACCCCCCTACACTCTTCCTGCTCCTTCCTTTATAAATCCATCCGATTGCAAAGAAAAAGCGCTGGGTATACGTTCCATTGAATTGTGCAACTTCGCGGTTCTCGTGTATGATATTTTTTTGCGTCTTTCCATCAGCTGTGTATAGACCACATGTAGCGCCAGAGTGACGTCCTGTAAGCTCTCTGTTAAAACCCTTGGTCTCAACTCCCCCCACCCCCCTCCCCTGTTCTTTTTTAGGTTTCACTCTCGCGTACTTCTCGACGGGTGGCGCCCTCTATTATGTCACACGCGTAGACGCTTCGAGAGTGATTTTTTTATATATATAAATAAAGCTCCCCAACCAGAGCCGTGGGGCAGGCAGCTGAGCATTCAGTGCTCGTGCGGTTGCGTCCCGTCTTTTCTCTTTCTTTTTGTTTATCTTGTCTCGCAGCGTCACTAGTGTTGTGCTGCGGGAATGGATAGAGTTCCTGGCGCCTCGAACGCCCTTGTTTCTATTATAGCGTGCTGTTTAGCTGCGGTGGGTTCCAGCCCGCATCTCAGGATTCCATCCCTGATCCACAGAACGTTCTGCCGTCGTCAAGTTCTCTGCCTTTATACCGTGATTGTCCTGACGCTTTGTGTAGTAGTAATAATAATAATTGTTGGGGTTTAACGTCCCAAAACCACGATATGATTATGAGGGACACCGTAGTGGAGGGCTCCTGCCATTTTGACCATTAGGCCGTTCTTTAACGTGCACCGAAATCGAAGTATACACGGGCCTCTGGCATTTTCGCCCCCATCGAAAATGTCGCCCCCGCGGCCGGCATTCGATCCCGCGACTTGCGGGTCAGCAGTCGAGCACCATAACCACTAGACCGCCGTGGCGGGTGACGCATTGTGCCCTACAGTGTAGTTACCACATTGTAATCCATAAGAGCTGAGCGTTTCACTTCCGTGGTCCCTGACGGGAAGGCAAACCAATTTTTGATTGACTTGATTTCATTAGGGCCGAAGCTGGAATGCCTCTATCTACACCACGGAAGCGGAGGCTATAAAAATCTGCCGTCAACACGCGATATTTAAAAAAAAAGCAAAAAAAAAAACCTCACATGGTCATATATATGCATTCGCCTAAGCTCGATGGCGAAAGCCATTTTATTTTTATTCTCAGTCGATCACAGGAAAACAGCGGGAAAACCGGACAGGAAAGACAGACAGGGCTTTGCCCTGGCTAACAACATGAGCGTTTATTTTGTGGCTACAAATATATACGCTTATTGGGAAAGGGCGAAAACATAAGGGTGGGAGAAGGGGAAGCCCTACGCATGCGTCTCGACTAGTACATGAAAATGCAAAGTTCAGTCGCGGAGGTATTAATCTCCTTGTCAGTTAGTTAGAACGATGGACGGTGCGCTTACACACGATGGTCCTAAGGAATGAATCGTGAATGCTTCGTCAATTTCCCGGGCGCGGCAGTCACGACATCTGCGCAAGATGCGCGTCTGTTCGAAACCAGGAGTGCAGCCACACTTGGCGCAGTGAACTGCCAGATTGCTTCCAGTTTTGGCCTTGAGATTATTCTCGTGCTCTCGCAGCCGGTCGTTAACGCAACGATCCGTCTGTCGAACGCATATATACTGGCCACCGCAAGACGTTGGTATCTCACAGATGAGTTCAGTCTTCCAGGGCACAAACGGCGTCCCATGTTGCTTCTTGCAAACGGAAGCATTTGGGCGAGGGGCGTTCACTTTCTTGCACAATGATCCCAGTTTGATTGGCGTCGAAACACAGGCGCTGTGCCGTGTCTTTATTGGTCCTCGTCTTTTTCAGCGCGGTTTTTCTTGCACAATGAATTCTAACCAACCAGCCTAGGCGTCTCTTCTATATGCGTTACAGAAAGGAAGATCACTGTTGTGATCCCTGTCATGGCGTCCGCATTCCCGAACGGTATAGACGCAAGAACGCTCGTGTATTGTGCACTGCGTGCGTGCACTCTGATTAAACGCAAGCATTCAAATTTAAACAAATTTCTTCTATATTAAATCGTGTTTATGAGGCGTAAAAATTAAAATTTTATTTTCACTGTATCTGCTTCGCCAATGTCCCGTTACTACACTCTTAATTAGGCCCCGGGTAAAGAGTTGCATATAGCCAGGAAGCTAGATGAAGAAGGTCTAGTTTCCCGGCTACATCTAGCGCTTTAGGCAGGAAATAGTTAGGGGAGTATAAATGTTGCCTGAGGAAATGGTTTAACGTCAAACACGTAACACATAACATCAAAGGACGCAAGACGACGACGACAAACAGCGGTTCGTTTGTCACCTTCTTCTTATCTCCCGTGCCTTGCGCAGCAAAGCTATTCGTTATCCACGGTCATACGCACGTACGCGGGCACACACTAACGTATACACTCAACGCCATCAAAACACCTCTCAACCCCATTGTACTCTTGCGTCAAAAACAAAACAGTGCCGTTTTTTTTTTTTTTTTGCATGCGGGGAAGCTTCGGCAATACAACACTCAGAATACCGGAATCGGCCGTGCGCGTATTAGCTTATATCGCGTGCCCCCGCGTTGTTTACGATACAAATTATGGTCATGGAAGAAGGCAAGGTGGTCACACGCAGTCGGTTTGGCCGGACAACACTACACCACCACTCGGCACACACACGACAGGCTAGTGTGTGTGAACTGTGTACGCAAGCTGGGGCTGCGAGCAGAAAAGAAAAGAGATAAACAGGCAAAGCATGCCACCGACCTCTCTCGACCAACACAAATCACGCCCAAGTCGCCGCGGTGCGTTTGGTTTTCTTACGTCTTTATGTACTCGCCATGCTCTACGCGCTCACCGGCTGGCATCGGCCACACTGAAAGCGAAAAAGCAAGCCACTGTCGCGGCAGTCAACAGGCGTGCAACAGCTAAGTACAACAGTTCAACAGCACTCAGCGAGCCATAACGCCCTCCTTTACCCCCCCCCCCCCTCCCCCACTCACGCCATTCATCGCTCTGCCTCCCCCAACCACCGATACCCTCCCCTCGATTCCGGCCGTTCCTCTATTTAAGTTTCGTGGATGTGCGCAGACGCGGAAGCGGACAATGGGTCCCCCTCCTGGTCGAATATGAAAACATGCTGCGATGGAAGCAAAACTCGTATGAAGAAATGTGTGCGCGTGTGTGTGTAGTAGAAGAGGGGGGGGGGGGGTGAGGAGTACTGGGGGGAGGTGATGGGGAGGCGCAGAGCTTGCAGTGAAGCTTGCCGCATGCAGTCTAGCTGCCTGAACGCCGAGCTGGTTTGTGGGACGAAGCTGCGACGGCCCCGCGTTATAAGAACATCGCACAGAAAAAAAAGCAATAAACAAACAGAGAAACAACGAAAGAGAGACCCGCTGAAAAGTTTCGAGTGGGGGAAGGCTGCCTCTTGTTGGAGACCGACTAAACATCCCTAAACGGCACCACGAAGTAGGTATAGCCCAGTGTGTCGCGCGCGGGGCGGCAGCCACCGCCGCATGCTATTGTGCCAATGTAGAAACGTTGTGCAGAGGGCGCTGACAGCGGGATGCCAGAGAACCGCTTCAAGAGAGGCCTGGACCCTATAGGTGGGTGCGAGAGAGAGAGAGAGAGAAAGAAACAGGCGGGGGGGGGGGGGGCAGTCTTTTGGGGGTCTACCGCATCATCGAGCGTATTACACGCAGTTGCCGTTTTAATCTCGAACGGGGATTCGGGTTACGCAAGGCGAGGCTTAAATGAGAGCAACGTTGACAGGGGTCTGTGCTACTGTTGGGGCGTCGGAGCGAAGGCAAAGTAAGAAAGCAAGACAGCGGAGCGTGTTTTCTCCAAGCTTGTTCTCTTTTGTGAAGAAAAATAACTGATGCAAAAAAAGAACAGTGGAGAGAAATTTGCGCTGTTAGGAGACACGCCCAGCGCATCTTTTGGTGGAATAATAATAATAATAATAATAATAATAATAATAATAATAATAATAATAATAATAATAATAATAATAATAATAATATTTGTAGTTTAACGTCCCAGATTTTGGTGGAATTGTCGGACGCACTCAGAGGCACTTTGCCGTCGGTGGGACCCGAAACCGAAGGTTGTGTGTTCGGGTCCCGCATACGGCAGGTGTAATATTGCGTGACAGAAGAGCGTAATCGCACGAGGCGTCACGCTATATGAATTGCGTAACGAGTGGGTGGTTTAAAGCTTCCCACTCGTTTCAAAGGGCTCAGCCATAATTCTTCATCATCAACCATACTGTGAACTAAGTGTGCAGCTACGTAGGCGTGCGTATTGCCTTAATGGCTGGTAGTGGGTACTTCGCAAAATGATGCGTTATGGTGTTGTAGATACTTCGCTACCTCGCAAAACGATTATTTATGGCGCACTGGGCACCTGGCAACTGTAGGCGCCCTAACAAAGCTTACAAGGGGTTCTATGATGGCCGCTCCTCAAGCTTGTGCTATGACTGTGATGGCGTTTTCTATCTATCTATCTATCTATCTATCTATCTATCTATCTATCTATCTATCTATCTATCTATCTATCTATCTATCTATCTATCTATCTATCTATCTATCTATCTATCTATCTATCTATCTATCTATCTATCTATCTATCTATCTATCTATCTATCTATCTATCTATCTATCTATCTATCTATCTATCTATCTATCTATCTATCTATCTATCTATCTATCTATCTATCTATCTATCTATCTATCTATCTATCTATCTTTAAAACAAAAGTGTTTTATGCCGGGCTCCACTATAACTTCACTGACCTATTTCCGTGACGGAAATACGTCTGTGAAATGCAGATGACAAAGGAAAACTATAAAAAAAGTTTCGCTTATTTGGATGACTAGGGAGTCGAACACACAGTCCACGACGATAGGTGCCGAGCGCTCTAACCACTGCGCTACTGGCACATGTGCTTAAAGACTCACAATTGCGCCTTTTTCGCTGTCTCCATATTTATATGTGTTGGCTATCTGTCACGTTTCAACGACAAGAAACATTCTTAGTACGCGACACTGTACATGAATATACCCCACTATACATTCAACGCTGAGTTCCACATTGGTCCAACAGGCGTGAAATCACCGTGTCAGCGTCGTTCAACCTTTTTCCTTTTTCTTGTTTTTTTTTAATCTCTCACACTGGCTTGGGGCGATGCGCTTTTCATGAACCGCGCAAAACATGCCACCGTGTCGATTGGGGGTGCCGGACTTGAAAAGAACAACCCACGTCGGTGTGAACGAAAGCATTGAGGGCGTACAAATCAGCACTGAAGAGGCGCTGGAGTCCGCAGGGGGTTCTGAGTCGGTACCAAAAGATCCCCCCCTCCCCCACGCCCACCCCCCACCCATAGCTCTCTAGATATACACCTTTTTTATGCAGTGAGGTATGCACAATGGGAGCATCCAACACGGGCAACACCTTTCTGTGTGTATACGTGTGTGTATGTTGTGAAAGGGAGGACAGGAATTTGGTCCTTGTACTGCTTGCGATGTATACTTCTGGCTGCCCGGCAGCGTGACTTTGTGTGGTGGATGTTTTGTTGTTGTTGTTGTGCTCTTACCATGGCTCATACACAATGCAGGAGGTTGGCCGAGTAGTGAGTGAATTTATCCATTAAGTTTTATAGGGTAACATTCCTAGACGCCACAGTTAAATAATATATTGATTTGATTTGCCAATTATCAGCAATGAAGTGTTTAAAGTTGGCACAATATAGCAAGACATTCTTTTAGTCTCAATGATGAATTCCTGCTCAAGGCAAAGAAGGCCAGTGCACGGAAAGTAGGGATTTTTTATGGAAACGAGCTATACATTGTACAGAATGTCTTTAGATTGTACATATATAGAAAGCATCCCTCTTTGAGGTCGAAGAAAACCAGATCGTATTCGACAACTTTTGGTAAGTAAACGTTCAGAAGCACTGGTCCAACACAAAACAATGAAAACAGGCTGGATAATGAGTGAAATTTTGATAATGAGGGGATGTGATGAGTAAATGACTTGATAAGAGTGAATAGTCCACAGTATCAGCCTCATGCAATAAGGCGGACGCGGCCCTTCAACGAGTGTAGACAAATGAGCTGCCGAGTGTCCGAATACACTTCAGTAAAAAATGACATTAAGTTCGTTGTCGATGATTGTGACATATGCGGTACATTCATATAGTAAAAGCATACACGACAAAATAACGATAAGTCTCTTTAGAAAATGGGGCTCCTGCAATAACATTACGCCATGTAACGTGTATACTTGTTATGTACTTGTGATAATATTACATTTACAACTATGCCAAGCTATACAGTGCATTTATCTGTATTATCTGTTTTATTGTTTGTATACACTCCTGCATGGGTACGAGGAGGGCCTGCAGTACGTCGAAATAAGTAAATAAATTAAAACGCCGAACCATGTGTCGCAAATCAATAGACGGACGTTTTACCTAATGACAGCAACCACATAAAAGCAGCCGGCAATATGAGCTCAACAAAAGTGCAGGGAGCATTAGCTGTTTTGCTTCGAAATGCGGAGCTAGTTATTGAAATGCTAAAAAGGCACAAGTGCAGGGGAAGACGGAGGCTTGGAGAGATGATGACAAATCGTTGAACTTGGAATGTCGCTGGAGATAACGTTTCGTCCACTTGTCGTCGTCTGTTTATTGCTGCCCTGATCAACGAAGACGAGTAATCTTCTCCAAGTGAATGCACACGGGGTGGGTGGGGGGGGGGGGGGGGCACCCTCCCTCCAATCATAGAAGGGAGCGCCAAGTCTGCGCTATACCTTTACTTAGTCGGACCGGTCCTGCCGTAGTTTAAGGTTGAGCGTTATGGCCATGCAGACCTTTGACAATATGGCAGCCCAGGACCGCCGATGTTGCATTGACCAATACAATGTGTATGTGTGTGTGTGCTCGGAGAGGGGGGGATGCTGTGGTGAAACTTGTCCCTCCCACTAATCCTGCGCACGCGTATGGTTTTGTCGAAACGTCAGCTCCGGCCAGGGGCGTAGCCAGAAATTTTTTTCGGGGGGGACCACCACCTTGATCTGAAGTGGGTTTCGGGCAGGCAGATGTGATCGAGTGTCATTTTGAGCTCTGTATGCCATGGCAAACAAAAATTTCGGGGCATGCAAGCACGGGCCCGTGCCCCCCCCCCCCCCCCCTCTGGCTACGCCACTGGCTCCGGCCACATTCCTAGTTCAACGATTTCTCATCACTTCATTAGGAAATTCTCTCACATTTACGATAATTTTCGCATGCTAAAAAAAAAAAAAACCAAGAGGTAAGTAAGGGATCCACAACCTATACAGAAGCTAATTCCCTGTCACTCCTACGAAATAATACTTCGAATCATCCGTAGTCCATTCTTCTTTAGGTCGGAACACTTTTGCATGGATTACATAGGAATCAACGTAACTTATCCGACAACTGTTTCAATATGCCGTGATAGCCTCGTCAAAAATATATTATTTAAAAAAAAAAAAAGCCGAGGAGAAAGCGACAGGCACTTCGGTCTGTCTATCCGCCGCCGAGGCTTTCATCATTGAAGCGTTTGCATGCAAGCACTCCAACCAATACAAACACGAATGTCCATTTCCCTTTTCGCTGCTGTCTCTCTGGGAGAATAGTTCCCTTTTCTTGCTCGGCGGGCGTGCCTTTTTGCGGTCTATTCAACAAACCACTGCTTTTCTTTTCCCATGCCCCCCCCCCCCTCTTCCTTTTCAGAGTGCAACCCCGATGCCTTATTCTGGCATTATGCTTCTCCTTGAATGGGCAAACGCGACGAACACACTCTGTACTATATAAAGACGTCGTTTCTTCTGCATCCTCTATAGGAAACGAGCCTGAAAAAGAAAAAAAAAAGCGAGCGGTTCTTTTTTATTTTGTTCATTTTTCTATTCAGTTCAAAGCACTGCACCTTTGACATCACCACTATTTCCCTCCCCTCCAGTGCTCTTACACTTCTATAATGGGACCCTGTCCCGCAAACCGTATGGCGTATAAAAAGGCCATTGCCACTGTGCTGCGGGAGAGCTATGTATGCGTGTACTGGCTGACTGGCTGCTGCAAAACACACACACACACACAGATATATATATATATATATATATATATATATATATATATATATATATATATATATATATATATATATATATATATATATATATATATACATATATATATATATATATATATATATATACATATATATATATATATATCTATATATATAGAGAGAGAGAGAGGGAGAGAGAGACGATACAGGCCAGCAGAGAGGGCGATTTCGTTAGTATATGGGCTTTAGTATATGGGCGTACACGTGGATGTTTCGATTTCGAAGGAGTGCGGACGCGTACACGTTTGATACTGATGACGATCGTGCCGGTCATGTGAGATAGGAGTATTCAGTGACGCCACGAGGTTCGATGTGGTTCTGGGGATGGCTGAAAACGATTTCACCTATGGTGTTGCGGTTATATATACGCATTAAAACTACGTGGATGATTGCTGTGAGATATCATGAATATTACTGCGTTTTTTGAGAGTGCATAATGAGTTATCGCTAATCCGTAAAGGGAGTATACCCTCCAAGACATTCAGGGTCACATATCCTAGATTCAAACGTTATGGAAATAATGGGCATCCTCAAGTTTCGCCATGTTGTCAATCTCTGCAACGGCGAAAGATCTAGATACAATCACAGACACCGTATAAGTGAGTTCTCTTTGCCAGTGAGAACTTACAAGGTCAAATCGACACTGAAATCGACAAGACCGAATGGACAGTAGGGTAGAATTTGATCATTCTCAAAATGAGCGACAGTATAGCAACGCCGGCTGCGACATGTGGTGGACAGCGCAAGCGACAATGAGTTTGCGATGATTGTGCAAGTGACAATGAGTTTTGAAACATCTTTTCTCTTTAGTTGCGTGAGTTTTGCGTGAGTGTTATCGAGGGATAAAATTAAGTTAACCTGAATTTTCTGCTAGCGACTACTGATGCTTCGCAACATAGGCCGAGCAGGCAGCCGTGTGTCACCTCTAGCTCAAGTCTACGCCACAAGATGGCCCCAGTGACGCAGCAGTCTACATAAAGGTATCTGGTTAAAGGGCCCCTAAGCGACACAGAGGTCGAAACTTAGATGTGCTGTTGCAGCTGTGCAACAGCACAACTGTCGTGCGCCCCTCGCTCGTTTCGCTCTTTCCTTCCCTTCGCTCCGTTAGTAGGCTCGCCTCTCGTCATGGCGAGTGGTTCCTCTCGCCGTGCGAGGAGGAAGGGCAGGGAGCGCGCGTACCTGCCAGCAGACAGATTACCTCATGAGCCATGCCATTTACATATATATAGTTGCGGCTCTCAACTGGACCAAAGCGGAGAGGGATAAATTGGACACACTCATGCGCAAAAGTGTCAAAAAGGTGCTCGGCGTCCTAGTCACGACTTGCACAGAAAAGCTCATGAAGTTGGGAGTGCACAACACCACTATGGAATTAATTGAAGCAGAAAGGTCAGCACAAATAATTCGGTTATCGAGTTTCAAAACAGGAAGACAACTGCTCGATGCGGCCGGCCTCCGTCCTATCTTCAATCAGGGAGAAACTACGCAACTTGATTACCAAACAAGGAATTCCTTTAATGTTGACCCTCTTCCAAGCAACATCCATCCCCAACACAATAAAGTCGTAGGTTGGCGAAGGCTAGGGCTTTCATAAAGAGCCTCTCCGGAACGGAGACATTTGTTGACGCGGCGCGCCACGCCAGCGGCAACAAGTTTTCCGTGGCAGTCGTCAATGACAGGGGAGAACTCCTCTCGGCAGCTTCGGTGAAGAGGCTCCTTGGTTGATGTAGCAGAACAGACTGCTGTAGCGCTGGCATTGCTGGACACTAAACGCACAACGGTGTACACCGACTCCCGAGCGGCCGTTAGGGCATTCGCATCGTGAGTGATAGCCACAGAGGCAGCCAGAATTCTACACAGCTAAAACCCCCCTCAGACATTATTCATCACATAGTCTGGTTTCCCGCACACATGGGACTAGGCGTGCTGCCGAGTCACCTGAACCCAAACGAGATAGCCAACGATCGTGCGCGAGGTTTCACAAGCCGCGACGGGGTGGTCTCTCGGGTGAGTTCGGGAGAGCTCGTCCAAAGTGATCCTCTCGTTACTTTTCACGAAATAACATCTCATTACAGAGGAGAGCGACAGACTTTTCCCTTTCCCCATTATAAGCTCCACAGATCGCAAGCAAGCACGCTCCGCATGCTCCAGAGGGGGTCTTACCCCTCTAGGGGCTTTCTGAGCATGCTTCATCCGGATATTGATCCACTTTGCCCAGATTGTGGTGAATTTTGCTCTTTGAGTCACATGCTGTGGCAGTGCCCTTCGTTACAGGATTTCAAAAGAGAAGAAGACTGGACGACGGCAATCACAGACCCCAGACAAGACGTCCAGCTTCAGGCTGTCCAGAGGGCCCGTGAACGAGCGGAGAGGCATGGCCGCTCTGTTCCGACATGGGACTAGCCAACGGCTGGGTGGGGACCTACCTATAGTTGGCCCGCTGCCTCGCCTCTCAGGACCACAATAAAGTTGTTTGTCTGTCTTGTCGCTGACATGACCAGATGCTCGTGGTGACGTCAATACCAACGCTGGGGATACCGAAAGGCCTAGAGAGGAGCACTGGATTGTTTCTTGGATTTTTCGGCCCGCCCGCGGCTCGTAGCGCTGCCGCGTTCGGCATTGTTGATCGTGACAGTATCCCGATCTCGACGCTTGTGTTTACCTGAAATGTTAAAAAATATATATCGGAGGTGGTTTAGGGGCCATTTAACCCGGTATTCATAGAATGACGATACGTTTCACGGGCAACTTTTGACAGGCTCTTTAGAAAATTTCAAGGCGGGCGCTTCTCTAAAGTTAGCTTCACCGTAAATAGACATGTTACGCGGTAAAACAGGCGCACTGTAATGCGGTGAAGCGTTAGCGTTGGGCAGTAAAACTAATTAAAACAGCAATTACAACGCCAAATTATAACGTCAATGAAAGATATGATGTCTATCTCTTGAGCGTCTAGTGTCTTGAAAGAGCTTGACAGGTCCAAGAAGCCGTTCTATTCAACGCATTTCTGTAGTCAATAAGGAAATTTTGACCTCAAGGCCCATTCTACGACACGGCGTTCTGAATCGGAAGTCGATGCAGAATACGTCGTAGCCCACAATCCTTTGCGATATCTTGTCAGTGGAGCAAAGGCTACGGAGGCGTGACTACCGCACATTCGTGTTACTACTAGTAACACGAATGTTACTAGTCCGGTTACTACTTTTACTAGTCAGGCCGCTTCCAGCTGATTTCATTTGCAGTTTCGGTGTTGCTTGCTCGCAGCGTTAAAGCGTTTAGAAGAAACATATACATGAAAATTCGGCAGATCCCACGTACCGTGGGAGTCGATGTTATGCGAAGCATGGGGTGGGTAGGGGACTGTGGCGTAACTTTTTTTACTGAGCGACACGTTACAAAGCGATAGGAAGAAACGTGTCGTAGGTATACCGTACATTCATTGCGTATCTCACAGGCTAAAGAAAGTAGGAAGTAGATACGGCGTTAATGTTGTTTTCACGGCTGCCAATAAGCTCGGTAAGATTTGTGCCGCTGTGCAGAGGAAGAATGAGCGAGTAAAAGACAAGAAGCGGACCGATATTTGTTTCGTAAAGCACACCAACAAATTCACTGATTGCCGTACGAGTGTGGTGTATAAGGTCCCTTTCAGCTGCGGCCGCTTCTACGTAAGACAAACGGGCCGATGCATTAACCAGAGATTGTTGGAACATAAGAGATCGCTAACAGGAGGCTCACCTTCTAATCTATCTTTACATTGTCGAGATTGTAAGTGCACGCCAAAATTCGATGAATGCGCAGTGTTGTACCGTCCTAGAAATGAAGAAACGCGCCTGATGATTGAAGCATGGCATATAGAGAAAAGTGGTAGCACATGCGTGAGCCAACCGTCGATTAACTTGCATAAAGATGAAATCAAATGTTTTAACAGTTATCTTCCACGTAGACCGCCACGCGTGCCGGATTGATAGGTTCGCCTGTTGCATGGGCATGCGCAGATAAGTTTTCGTGCCTTCTTTCTTTTCAGCCGTTGTGCGTCTCTTCAGTTGTTAGTCGGCGTTTGTGGTGTCCTGACTTCTTTCTTGTGTCCGTGTTTGCACGCCCTGTCTTTTTAGAACGTTACAAAATGACGCTAAAGATTTGTATAAATTTTATACGCACACATATATATGTTGCAGAGCCTCATATGTGTTATATAACCAGTTGTTTACGGTTACGTATGCAACGTGGGTATTACCAACACCAGTAGCGGTAAGCTGATACGTAGTGCTTATACGTGTCTCGAGAACGCACGCACGTTTCACGAACCCGTGTACATGTGTGCAAGAAGTTCTTGACAGTTCTTGAACAAGGGCATCATCACCGCTGAGCACCAGCAGCTAGTCATGACTTGTTATCGGATCATGTCGTGATCGCGGTGACTGAGGGGTCCATGTGTAGTGATGTATGTGGTATAGTAGAGCTGTTAGAATTTGTGGATGCCTCGGCCATTTCGTCGACAAATCGTCTGTCGACAGAGCCGGCGACATGTCGGAACCTGAAGCCACCCATCGCATTGGTGAGGTATAGGCCGTCGAGGCTGGCTGGATAGTGCTACGTAGACCAACATCAGTGGATGGTGTTTGTCGTATTCGTAGACTACCTGGGTGTGTGTGGCCTACGTAGCCTAATCTACAAAGTGGCTGTCAATCAATCTGGCATCATCTTCGGTCAGCAGGAGGCCATCGCCCAGCATCGTAAGAAATGAAGAGGACACTGCGCCGTTCTGGTGGACGAAGTGCACTTTACGGTGCGGTGATGTGGATATCATATGTAACTTTCGTTAATGTATTCCTCCGGGGTCGAGCAATGCTTCAATATAGCTTGCTGAATCATAGGAATACAAACGTAATGTTTATTAGATTGCTATAAAAGCGGAGCCGACACGTTACAGACGTTAATCTGATATAACGCCTGTATCGTAGGAGTACATATCGTATAGGAGTATCATGTAGCGTTTATTGTTTTCTTGTAAGATTAGATAGCCAGCACCACAACCACAATCGACGTTACACCGATATTACGCCTTCGTAGGCTGTTTTTTCAAACCAGTTTATAGATCTGGCGTGGCTCAGTGGTAGAATACCTGATAGCCACGCAGAATGCTTGGGTTCGATTCCTGCTGGGATCGTAATTTTCATTCTTTCTATTCGTTGAGTCAATGCTGCCGATGTTGGTTTTCCTTAACGCTTTAGCATTTAAGTAACCAATGTCTGTTCTCGCCGTACCTGGGTAGATATAAACTGTCAATCACCTGTGGCGCATACCCGTACACCGCGGCCCATGGTAAACGAGTATGTGCCACACGTGTCTAGTGGAAAGGGTTTGACGACGTACGCGACAGGATTTTAACGTTATTCATGTCATGGCCCGGCAGTCATACTCGTCAAATCCTCTTACCCTCCCATGCAAATTTTGGTCTACACCAAGTTAAGGAGGCGATCATGAGAGCACCCAGACGTAGGCGGCTAGATAGATAGATAGACAGATAGATAGATACGTAGATAGAAACGCTCAAAGTGCCAGAGGTTCGCTAAGAAATGCTTCGCATTTAAAAATGTGATTGGTAGAGAGGCATTCCGATTGTTCAGTATGCATTTCAGTGTCACATTTCGATAAAATTTTTCTTGATGAACTAAACGGAGAGTTTGCGGACGCGCACGAACCAATTAACACACATCAGGGGCGCCATGTTTGCTTTGGAAAACAGGCGTGCAGAAAACGCGGTGCTGTCTAAGAAATGGAAAGAAAAGGAAAACGTTCTTGTAAGGTAAACAATAATTTCCTTTTACTTACCTCTTCCTGTAACTGTTTAAGTCTCAGAATAAATAAAGTAGTGTTTTCTTCAGCAAGGCAAATGAGAAAATTATCAATAAAGTTATGAACTACCTTTTTGCGCGCTGGCAAGCGCGCGTTTCGGTTCTGTGGCTTCCACAACACGCCAAGAAAAGTTGTCCCCTAGCGCATCCACCTATTCACTTGCGCGACAAACTTGGGGCTCTTTCAAGGGAGAAGGGGCCCCCCGCTCATCGCCTCCCCAAGAGCACGCTCTGTGCACACAGCGATCAACACCTCAGTACTCGGAACGAAATGTTCACGCCTCGCGTAAGCGTTTTTACCCACGCATGCTGGGTGCCGCGCGCGACCGCCGACACACTATGCTAACGCACTCGCGAAGCAAAGTCGTCACCCCTCACTTCTGCCAAGCCGGTGCACGCCCACTTTCCATCCGTCTCGGCAGTTACGTGCAGCGCTGCGAAGGCTACCAACGTTGCCGGTCGATCGAGAACAATGTACCCAGAGGTCATGACCGCTGGATATATGACAACGCATTCCACAAGAGACTGCTTCACTTCATACACAGTACCGGCCTAACGGCGCACATCTAGTACACGTACACATGCAAAATATTGTGCCTTAAGGTCAAGTCTATGTCGCAATGAAAAACCAAAAAGAGAGCAATGTATACATTCGCTCTCCGTGGCCTGCTATGCGTAGATACAGCGATTCGCTCACGGCCACGGTGACTGCCACTGCATAACGCTCAAACAAAATCAGTGGTCATGTGCTGGGATACTTTCTTCGTCTCTCGTCTTTCCTGCAGTCCAGCAATCCACCAAATTCGCAAGGGGGAACAAACGTCTTGCCATGGCGGCCATATTGCGTTTATAAATGTAGGTTTTATTTTTGTTTATCTGAAAACTGAAATTGGGCTTTGAAATAAGATTTAGAAACGAGCATTGGTTCTCAGCTCGCGTAATTGCATTTTGCTATGAAGTCCTCTAGGAAACCGTTCGAACGGCAGTTGCGACTTCCACATCTTGCACAGCTGGGCGGTAATGATCACAAATACACACTACAGAATAAAGCGTCAAAAAAAAAAGTTTGACACGCGATAGTTAACTGTCAACCGATTCAAATATCATTTTTGAAAGATAAATCTCAAGGGGGAGGGGGGACTTGCAAGGGGTGTCCCCCAGGCTGAGCACAAGGGGGGGTCAGACCCCCCTGACCACCCTGCGATTTAGGTTCTTTCTCTAGGTTCTTTCTCGATAATGGCAACACAACCTAGGCCTCCTGTCGATTCTGATGGTGATATAAAAGCTTACCCCTGCATAACTACGTATGCAAATGAAGTTAATTAGTTAATGTCTGTTTGAGTATAGTTTGTGGACATTGCGAGCTATTTGTCTGCGACGCTCGCCACGAAAACACAGCTTTTCAGAATAACCTCGGCCGTACACCATCCCGGGTGCTGCAGGGAACTGCAGAGAGGTGAAGTGAAGAGTAAAGATAATACGTGCGCCTCCGAGCCATTGGACGCACATTTCGCTTGTCCGGGAGTACGCAGTCCTTTAACGGACCGCTTAGCGGCTTCCCCCTCAGCGGCCGTTAATCCTTCCCAATCCGGTCGCGCCTAAGCTGTTTCGCAAAGGCGCCGCCGACCGATAATCCGCCAGCCCCGACCAAATCGGGCGCTGACAGAATGCTTCGCGCGGACGCCCAAAAGCCGCAGCGCTCGCAGCGCCACGCGCGCGTGCGGTGGCGATTAGTATTAAAGCGAGTGGCACATGGTGTGAGCGACAACGCAACGCGACGTGGACTGGTTTGCGTACGCCGCGGTGCAGACGCGGCATGCTGCACATAACTTGGCGATGGACCCGGGGAGAGGCCTATACGCTTTTGATTACTTAGAGGTGGACATCAACAGCAGGCGACAACAACTTGGCGCACGGGCTTCGAGAAATGCGGAAAGGAAAATTGGGCATTAGCGATTTAGTTAGAGCTTTACACTGGAAGTTGCTGAAATAATGACAAGGAGAGATCGAAAAAAAATATGATTCGGTGGGCATATGTAAGTGGTGTACGTAAGAGAAAACACACCAGACTTACCCTTGCATACTTACAGTATGCATTACCAACTCGCCCAACAGTCTGTTCTTCTAAGTTATATTACTGGTTCGCTGGGCTCTTTTGAGTGTTCAACCCTAACCTTTAAGGATAATGACGAGCAAGTATTCCAGGACAATTACGTGGTTTATTTGCTCTTCATATTCTGTGTTTTTCAATAAACTTTCAGTTGTTAGTATGCGCTTGTGTCGTCCGTTTCTCCCTTTGTCCACGTTTTTCGCGCAGTTTTTACAGTATGCATTACCAACTCGCCCTACAGTCTGTTCTTCTAACTTACCCTTCACTGTCATCATCAGCCTGACTGCGCCAACTGCAGGGCAAAGGCCTCTCTCAAGTTTCGCCGATTGACCGTGTCCTTTGCTTGCTCCGGCCCCGTTTTCTCCGCAAACTTCTTAATTTCATCTGTCCACCTAACTCCCTGCCTCCCCCTCGCGCGCTTTCTTTCTCTTTTAATCCAGTCTGCTATCCTTAATGGCCAAAGGTTGTCTTGCTCTCACGCTACATACTCTGTATATGCTTCGATTTGATTTCGACTAAGGTGTTCTTAACGTACGTTTGTTCCCTGACCCATTCTGCTCTCTTCTCGTCCATTCTTGTACCCGTATTTACCTCTAATTACCTTCAATTACCTCGATAGACAACACTAGCCAGCTCTGATTGGCCTAAAATGCTGCCATTACGGAATTTGGCAATATGAAGAACACGTTTAGCACGTTGTAATGTGGCATGCTTTTCACGTACGTCACGAAACCGTTTCTATCAGTCACGTGTGACACATACCCGCCTACCACGGCCGAAAGAACGCGGGTATGCGCCACAGGTGATTCACAGTCTATGTCAACCCAGCAACCTCAAGAATAGACTTTTGAAATGTTCACAAGATAACATTAAGGAACCCGTGTCTCAAAGACTCGATAGGCGCAAAGAATAGAATGCATGGTTCCAGCCGGAATCGAACCCAGGCATTCTGCGTGGCAGTCAATTAGGTGTCCTGCCATGAAGCCATTCCAGTGCTTGAAACTGCTTTGGAAAAAAAAGAGCCTATACAGGGGTATACTGTCGGGCAACGTCAACTGTGGTTGCAGTGTTCACTAATGGCTTTGATAACAATGTGATGAACATTACATATTTGCTCCTATGACTCAGCAAGTTGTAGTGAAGCACTGCTCGACCCCGGAGCAATACACCAAGGACCGCTACTTACGAGACGCACGTCTTATGGTTACGCACGTCATCGCACCGTAGTGTGCACTTTGTTTCGATAAAACTGACGTATATGCTGTAACGTGAGTACCGATCTTACATTGGACCATGAGCTAACCTTTAGGCGCCAGTGAAGTCAACTTGTCTGTTAACCCCTCTATATGCCCACAATTACACAATGTACACAAAGACGTCGATCCACCTCGCAACGCTTGCCTCCAACAAAAAAAAAACAAATAAATAAACAAACGAATGCGGTATAGGCTAGCTACTCGCTGACTTCTCAGCAAGTCGATTTCCACAATGCGTGGGATCTGCCGGAACTTTTCTTCCTTTCTTTCTTTCTTTGGAATTGAGCAATGCTCCCTCCTAACTTTTTCCTTCCTCCATAACGGGAATTGGACCTTCATCCACGTGTTTAGCAGCGTGACACTTCAGTCGCTACAGGCAACAACGATGGTCACGCGTTCATATCCAGGCAACAATGAAATGTGGCAACATGAAATGACAAGTGACCTCGGTGACCCCGATAAAAGATCGGATTGCCGTGTCAGGAGCGGCTGATAGCCCACAAGCCCACGATCGAGAGAGCGTCTGTTGTTGAAAAGCGGCCCACACAAACATATGCATGTACCGGCACACCTTCCAAGGCCTCATTTATGTAAAGCTGCGTTTCTGTATGCTGGCGGGCGCCGTTATTTTTTTTTTATTCACACCTACAGCGCCAATTCATGACGCGATACAAGCTTCGCTTGAAACGCGAATGCGTTTCTTTGCGATAAACACAATAGACTGAGAACAAAAACAAGAACAAGAATATGGATTTCGCCTTCGACTAGCGTTAAGCGAATGCATAAAAGACCGTGTCACGATTATCATGATGTATTCTTTCTCTTCTCTTCACTCTCCCTCTCTCTCTCTCTCTCTCTCTCCTTATTTCGTTCATAAAAGCTGCTGCCGCCTGAACGCGCGCTGAATTGCGTGACGCAGGCCACTTGCCTTCCGCACAAATGGGACGCGTGCGCACGTGACTTCAACGCCACTTACTCTCGCTATATCGGGCCAGTTGAAGAGGTGATGCCGTGCTCGTCGGCACCATTGCTGCTCTCAAGCCAGTTCAGACACGCGTCGAAATCGGAATGCGACGGAAAAAATATCTGTGGAGGACGGACGACAAGTGCGTGTTGGATATGAGGAAGCGGAGAAGTGCATGTCGGGAAAGAAATCGAACTTATGCGTTGCTGCGTCTATGCGTGTGAGAGAGAAATCTCTTTATTATGTAAGTAAGAGAGAATTCTGCCGGCGCAATTATTTATACGTGTGTTTTATTGTTTGCTTGTGTGGGTGTTCGTGTTTTTTTTTGTGTGTTTGAGGGTGTAAAAACGCTGCATCATAGGCGCTTCTCTATGGCCTAATTCAACCGTGTGCGTCGCTTTACAGAACACACTCTCGTACTTGATGACTGGGCGGTGATCGATTTAAATTACAGACAGCTATAGAACTGAAACAAGAAAGAAAGAAAGAAAGAAAGAAAGAAAGAAAGAAAGAAGAAAGAGAGAGAGAAAGAAAGAAAGAAAGAAAGAAAGAGAGAAAGAAAGAAAGAAAGAAAGAAAGAAAGAAAGAAAGCTATACAACTGAAGAAAGAAAGAAAGAAAGAAAGAAAGAAAGAAAGAAAGAAAGAAAGAAAGAAAGAAAGAAAGAAAGAAAGAAAGAAAGAAAGAAAGAAAGAAAGAAAGAAAGAAAGAAAGAAAGAAGTTTCTGGGGCGCTGTTATTCCTCAAGCTACCGCGAGATGTCGCCACCTGCCGTGTTGCGGAAATGACCGCAACAGGATGAGGCACGTGTTTGTCGCAACAAAATTCCGGAGACTGCATTACACGATGTAATGATACGTACACACTACGAGACCCGCAGAAGGTATCCACCCTTCGGGAACCTTGGTATTCATAGCGAATTAATGTGTCCACTGGTTAATGGCTGAGATTTACGAGATACGTTTAAAGTGTTGGCGAGAAAATGAAAAAGAAAATCAAGAAGCCAGGGAAGATATACTGACAGAACTGGATTCCTTACACACTTGTACAGGTCAGTTCCCTTTCGCGCCCATTCTTTCTTTCCTTTATCTATCAGTTTATTGTCACATAACTTTGTCAGTAACTCTTCAGATCACTAGAGAGCATAGCGAATAAAAGGATTCAAAGACGAAAGAAATAAAAAAAAATGGCTTTGCAAGAGAAGCGCAAGTACTGGTTGACGACAGCTGGACTCTTCAAAATTCGGAACTCACGCCAAGAATGCTAGATTTCCATGGCTAAAATAGTCACGCGGGCCCCTATGCATTTGCCTAAGACTACTCAAAGGCGAAAGCCATAATCTTCCTCTTATTTCGCTTCTTCTTCTTCTCAGTGAATTGATTGTACTGATCACTTTGTCAAGAACACTCGGTGAAAAAAAAAAAAACTCAAAAAGATGTGTCTATGTTTGCGCTTCGACGGAGCGTCACAAGATGTCGATACCAACATCCGATGATCCGGTATATTCCGTAAACGCGTTTACGACACCGGATTGTACCGTGCGTGAAACCGATCTCTAACGCTTAAACCAACATGCATAAACCTAATGCATAAACCAATACGCTCAATCTCACCCGTGACAAACGCTCTAGACGCTTGCGAGGACTCGGTTGTTGACGTCACAAGTTGGGTGGAAGGAGAAGGCTTCAAATGACGTATACGTCATGCACCGCTCACTCCCCTTGCTCCCAAAGGAGCACTCCAGTTCTCCCGTGCTATAATCTCTGCTCGGGGGAGTTCCCTCTCCCCTGAGTACGCTCCGGCCCACCAGTCTGTTTGGACGAGGGTAGGAAGGAAAAGGGGGAGGGGGATGTATTCGGCGGTGAGCTCAAATTATATCGCTCCGATTAGGGAAGTAGTCTGGCCCGATTTATGGGCTCCTAACCTCGTCTGTACGGTCGTTCCTATGACTGCTCCCCTCATGCTCGTCTCTTATAGCGCGACGTATCGCGTATCAAAACACGGCCGTTGACTTTTTATTCCGTATGCGTTTAGGCTTAGCGACTCTCCCGAACCACCACCACGCTCACCGCTATGGCGCTGTTTCGTTAATTTTTATTATAAAAAGAAAATCTAAGGCAGATACAACGCAAATGTGTACACCTTCTTGCCTGCGCGTTTGAGTTCGTCTGTATTATGCAGTTTGCCTTACGCATTGGATTGTTGCATACAGATGTTTTATTACTGTTATGTTACTGTTTTGTGTTCCGATTTATTTGCTTGTTAATCGTAATCAATATATAGATTCTACCATATGTGTTAAAAATTGTTGTATTTATTGTTGTCCACTCCTGCTTGGGCCCGAGAAGGAGCTGCAGTGTTCGCAAACAAACAAACAAACAAACAAACAAACAAACAAACAAACAAACAAACAAACAAATAAATAAATAAATAAATAAATAAATAAATAAATCAAATGTGGGAATGAATGTTCAGTGAATATTGAAAACGTGGATTGAGACGTTTCTGTTCAGTGATATACGACGCACACAATGTGAGTAAGTTTACTTTGAACATGAACTTCGAACCTTATCTCGTATCTATACAAGGTACTGACGAAATTTTATTTATATAAAAAAAGAAATAATTGGGAAGTTTGAAGTGCGAGACACACAGTGTGATTATGCAGCATTCAATAAGGGGAGACTGTGGATTGACTTTGACCGTGTAGGGTTCAGCCTAAATCCAATTAAGCGGTTGCGTTTAAATTTCATTCGCCCCATAAGATAGCCGCAGTCGAGGTCGGGATTCGAACCCACGCCCTGACACTCAGCAGTGGAGCACCACTAAACCACCAGGCGGTTATTTCATTTGTAAGCTCAAGGTATGGTTCGAATCCTTCCCTCGCATAACTCAGGAGTTTTGTGTCCATTTGGATTCGCGGCAAAACACGTAGAGATACAAACACACACACGCACTCACCTACGGAAACACACAGACCCAAACTCAGAAACACGCACACACATAACAGATTCAAACGATCACATATGGACTCTTTCACACACACAAACACACGCGCAGAAACACACACACACACAAGCACTGACATACGCAGACTCAAACACACATATATAGACTCTCTCACGCAAACAAACACTCGCGCAGAAACATACACACACACACACACACACACACAAACACACTGACTCATAAAGACCAGAGCACAGACACGCACGAACATACACAGACTCAAACGCACAGGTACTCTCTCTCAGACACAAACACACGTGCAGAAACACACACACACACTGACTCATAAAGACAGAAACACACACACGCACACACACACAGACTCAAACACACACATGCAGGCTCCCTCTCACACACAGAACCTCCTCCCCACCCCCACACACAAACGCACACACACACACACCGCCCTACATTTGCACACGCACTCATACAAACACAACACGATTTTGTCGACTTGGGTAACTTCTGGTTTTTTTTTTTTTTGCTGGCTCGCTCGTTATCATCGCTCACAAAACAAAAAGAAAAAAAATCGCACGCAAACGATTTTATGTTCAATCGCTCTAGGAGGTCTCTTGAGAACCATTCATTAAAACTGATCCGTCCACCCCTAAACTGAAACAAACAAACGAGTATAGATACACGCTACAAAACTACATAGTGTGTACAAAGACGTCAGGCGACACGGGTGATGTGACAAATGACTGGCGGGTTTTGCGAACACGCGTTCGGAACGCGACATATGGCTTGGTTTTCAGAATGCGTGGCCGTACGGTCATATCTTATTTGTCGCTTTTTTTTTCAGCAACCCCCTGTGTACACAGCGGGAGGTGGCAGGCGCCTACAGCCCTCAAAACGATCGCAAGTTTTAAAAAGTAATGACAAAACAAACAGGAGAATAAAAATATATATGCGCTTGTACAGAAAGGCGGGTTTAAAAGGCGAAAATGAACTCGCTGGCTCTGAAAGTGTGTTTGACTTGGCGCATGCTTACCCATCTTTCTTTCTTTCTTTCTTTCTTTCTTTCTTTCTTTCTTTCTTTCTTTCTTTCTTTCTTTCTTTCTTTCTTTCTTTCTTTCTTTCTTTCTTTCTTTCTCCGCATGTGTGTCTTAGATCGAAGGTGTTTCTTTTTTTTTTAATACTGTTAAATGGGGCCCGACGCTTTAGCGCTTGCTCTCGCCTACACCCTACCATCTGTTTGGCGGTCAGTGATGTTCTTGGGTTTTGTTTATCGTTTGCTAATTTAATAGGTTGGACAGCCTTGAAGGCGCACTGTAAAGTTCACTTATCACGTAGAAACTGCATGAACCTGCATGTTTTTTTTAACGTTTTATGATGCATATTTTTCATTCTTGGAAATACATGGGGCCTCGGCAGCACAAATGCTACTTCATTCATGTTATTTCATTAGATAGATAGATAGATAGATAGATAGATAGATAGATAGATAGATAGATAGATAGATAGATAGATAGATAGATAGATAGATAGATAGATAGATAGATAGATAGATAGATAGATTAGATCGAAGAGAGATAGATAGTAGATAGTAGATGATATGGATGGGTGTGTGGGGTGGGTGGGTGGGTGGGTGGGTAGGTAGGTAGGTAGGATAGGTAGGTAGGTAGTAGGTAGGTAGGTAGGTCGGGAGGTCGGTAGGTACGGTGGTAGGTAGGTATGTAGGTAGGTAGGAGGTGGTAGGTATGTAGGTAGGTAGGTAGGTAGGTAGGTAGATAGATAGATAGATAGATAGCTAATAGATAGATAGATAGATAGATAGATAGATAGATAGATAGAAGATAGATAGATAGATAGATAGATAGATAGATAGATAGATAGATAGATAGATAGATAGATAGATAGATAGATAGATGAACAAGTACTACCATCGGTTCGTCGAAAGAGGACACAGTTTTTCAGTAGGTCGTGCTATCTTCCAGACGCTGTTTCCACTTGAAGAAAGAAAAAAAAAAAAAAACTCCACACAGCACAATCTCCCAGTTTTTGGTAGGATACTGTATTTCGTTACTATTTGGACGCCACCCTCGTAAAATGCAGACTTGTTTGTTCCACCAGCTATTGCGTCAACTTCCTCGCAAACGAGCAATACGTTTGATCCTGGTATATCCAGCTGGTGGGTCTTTTTGACCGGATAGTAAAAGGCTAGTCATATTTTTTTCTCATAATACAGCTAGCCGCAGGGACTGGATATGTCTTCTTTTTACGTTACTCTGTGAAGTGGTGGAAGCCATTATTAAAGTATTTACGACCTAACGTCGCAATTGATTCTTTTTCGTCTTGCATAAGAAATAACGAGAGTTGAAGTGTCGTCTACGAAGCTTCTACAAGTAGAAGCGACTACTGCAAAGTTATGCTTGAGTTCTCTTTTCTCCTGGCTCAGATTTCATGAGCTTTGCACTAACAAGGTACTTTTTTTATAATGCTTGCTGTGGCAAATCAAATCTCCGTGCCATACCTCGAGGCAGACAATAAAAAGAAGAACGAAGTAAATGTTCTCTAGAATCCAGAGTGTACTAGTCTGTCTATGTGTCTGCCTCTTCGTGTCTGTCACTCTACAAGTGAGTAGCTTTGTCCAGGGGCGTAGCCAGAAATTTTTTTCGGGGGGGGGGGGGGGGTTCAACCATACTTTATGTATGTTCGTGCGTGCGTTTGTATGTGTGCGTATATATATGCGCAAGCAAAATTGAAAAATTTCGGGGGGGTTTGAACCCCCCCAACCCCCCCCCCTTGGACTACGCCCCTGGCTTTGTCCTCTGTTACTTTGTTAGTATGTCAGTTAATCTGCTTGTGTGTATGTCACTCTGTCGCTTGTCCCATGTTGGTTGCTCTGTCTCTCACACTGTCTCTCTGTCACTCGGTCTGTATGTTGTAAGCCACTTTGCATTCTGTCTGCCATTGTGTGACTGTCACTCTGTCGCTTCGCCATTTGTCTGTCTGTCCCTTTGTCTATAACTATGTCTGTTTGTCTGTCACTTTGTCTGTCCCTCGCTATGTCTATGTGTCTGTCACTCTGCCAGTCCGTCTCTCCATCTGCCATACTGTCACTCTCTCTGTGTGTCGGTCTTGTCTGTCACTCTGCAGCCACTTCGTCTTCTGTCGATCGTTGTATGACTGTCACTCTGTCTGTCGCTTCGTCTGTCGCTTCGTCCTTTGTCTGACGTTTTGTCCTCTGTCAGTCTCTCTTCCTTTCTGTCACTCTGTATGTTGGCCAATCTGCTCCTGTGACTTCCTCTTCGGTCTGTCTATCACTATGTCTATGTGGCTGTAGTTTTGTTTGTCTGTCACTATATCTGTGTGTATGACACATTGTCTGTCTATCACTATATCTATATGTCTATCACTTTGCCTGTCGGTCTCTCCGTCTGTCACACTGTCACTCTGTGTGTCGGTCTTGTCTGTCACTGTGTGTTAGAGAATTTGCATTCTGTCTGTCATTACGTGATTGTCACTCTGTCATTTCGTCTGTCCGTTGCTGTCTATCTCTCACTGTGTATACGTGTATGCACTGGCGTAAATCATGGGGGGGTCAGGGGGGTCCTGACCCCCCTTGTGTTCAGGCTGGGGGGGACACTCCTTGCAAGTGTCCCCCCTTGAGATTTAGCTTCAGAACATCATATATTTGAATTACTTGACAGTTAAGTATAGCGCATTCAACTTCTTTAAAGGCTTATTATTTTTTAGTGTGTACCTGTGTTCAATACACCTCAGATGTGTCAGACTAAAAAATGGCAAAAGCCGCTCGACCAGTTCAAAGAGGACAGAATATAACCATGCAAATGCTCGAGCTGGGACCCCATGCTCATTTTTAAAATTTTATTTCAAAGCATGGTTTAATTCTTGAGTAAATAAAAATACAACCCTTATGTATAAAAAGAAAATGGCCGCCATGATCTGACGTGTGTCCCCCCTTGTGATTTTTCTGGATTTACGCCACTGCGTGTATGTCACTTTGTCTATCATTATGTTCACATGCCTGTCACTCTGCAGCCACTTCGTCTTCTGTATGTCGCTGTGTGACTGCCACTCTGTGTGACTGTCTCACACTTCGTGCCGTGTCAGTCCCTCTGCATGTCCGTCACTGTACGTCGGCCAATCTATGTCTGTCGCTTTGTCCTTGCTCTATTTGACGCCTATAATAAAACGTTCGCACCACAGTTACTTGTACAGGCTGCCGTAGAGACGCTTCATTGTTTCAGAAGCTGGCCAGTTTGTCAACGTTTGTCTACTGTACTGCTGGAAAGCCAGCACCGCGACTACCGAAACTGCGCGCTCTTGAGCAATACTGAGTGAAGAAATTAAAAAATAACGATATAGCGAATGAGAAGACATTCGGCCAAAGACGTCACTGCACAGAAGACAGTGCCCCCTGTGGGTGGTTCCATGTAAGTAAGCGGGACAGAGCCCTAGCGGCAAAATAAAAGAAAGAAGGCAGATTTGATGAGGCATAGAATCGGAAAGGAAAGCCGAAAGATGAATGAAGCTGCCGGGAAAGAGGCAAAAGCGGGATAGAAGGAAATAAGTAATGGACAAAATGGAGGGGGCGTCAGCGCATGAACGAAAGGCTGGGACTGGGGAGGGGAGCTCGGGGACCTAACGCAATCCGACACCACCTGCTGTCGACGCACGGACGGCGTCGCCGCCGCCGCCGCCAGAGCAGTCATTTCTCCGCTATTTGTTTTTTTTTTCTTCTCTTTTCCCGGCGTCGCCGTCCATTGCATCGTCCCACTTTGCAGTGATTACGGCGTAATACGAGACGGTAATAATGCCTCAAGACCGCCATCCCTCATTCCTTTCTGTCCCCTCTATAGTCCCTTGCCTCCCTTGCCTCCTTCGAAGCCTGTTATCCCTCCATTGCTTGAAAACTACTTTCTCGAATTTTGCTCTTTCTTTATTTGCGTCGTCTGTTATTCATTCGCCTTTCGACGCGCCGTCTTGTCGTCCGCGCCATTTTCTTTTTTTCCTTCGCTGAAGCGACGCCTCTTCGTTTGGTTCGGCTTGACTTGACTTTATTCTTATCCTTTGTTCGCGCCTTACGACGCGTGTTCCCTTTTTATTTCTCGCATTTTTCTTGTCTGCTGCGCTTCTCTACTACATACTGCGAAGGTGCTTCTACCAAGGCCTCTGATCGCCTTGACTATGGAACTGGCTTGGTTTGACTTTGGGCATTCGTCACCGTTAGCAAACGCGTACTCGTTACCGCGTTAACGCGTTAGCAAACACGTAAATTAGTTCGTTCTTCCTTCGTTCATTCTTAGACGCTTTTTCTTTTGCACATCCTTCTTCTTTCTTCTTCCTTGTCTGAATGTCCTCGAGACAGGTAATCTTTTCGACGGTTGAATATATGCGATAATAGGGCACTAAGCTCGGAATGTTGTTGTGCAATTTCACCAATATTACCGACTTCAGCGATGACGTAAAGTTTTAGCCAGTCACAGAGGTCGTTGCATCCCTCTGGACCAATCACAGCCGGCAAGATGGCGAAATTGGCAATATGGTTGAAGTTGACAAACTCGGTATCCATGTTGAACAGTTTTGCAAATTGGGCTAGTTGGTCTTGCATAACAGGCGAACCCTAATGCAGTTTCGATAAAGGACGAACGCAGAAACGGCATACAACAAAGTAACAAAACGGTATGCTATAAGCAATGGCTGGCTTGATTTTTTTTTAAGTTTCAACATTCCACACAAATTTAATTCAGAAACTAATTATTAAACATTTCATAATTACTGTTACCGTGGCTCCACAGCAACTGACTTAGTAATTATTGTTTTCTCGTTTGAAAAAAAAATAATGCGTTAATATGGGATCTTCTGCATTAAAAATGGACCACCTCAAATTGCTAAATAGCGTGAACGAAAGAAGGGGAATTTTAAGGGATCGTTTTTCTTTGTTAGACACAGTATCAATGAAAACTAACAGAAAATAATACCAAGGATAGTATAGGGTATGTTATTTGTAGTAATTATGATGTAAATGCGAAGAAAGTAAAGTGGATGAAAAGATAACTTGCCGCCGGCAGGGACCCAACTTGCAACCTTCGAATAACGCGTCCGATGCTGTACCGATCGGACGCGTTATTCGAAGGTTGCAGATTTGGTCCCTGCCGGCGGCAAGTTATCTTTTCTACTTTAATTTCTTCTCATCTACATTATAACTACTACAAATAACATACGCTATACTATCCTTGGCATTATTGTCCGTTAGTTCTCATTAAAAAGCCTCAAAGGTGTATCTCGTATCATAGACGATACTTCGTACAATGTATCGGAAATACAGATACTGATGCGCCACCTGCCGAAGGTAGATATTATCTAAGATACATGAATATCCGATATTGCCCAGCGCTGAAGGAGACGACACTACAAGGAAATGAAATTTTGTGTTTTAAATCAGTCAACAATAAACGCGAAGTTGTTGGTCGGAGGGAAGCATTCCAAATATGCCCTGATTTAAATTGAATGCTAACGTTTGAATAAAGTTCGTTAGATAAACACCACGTCCCACATGTCGCACCGTCCACGGCATCTGGTAAGACCTATGCCGCGTAAATATATTTGAAAATCACCAGTATCTGTTGACCGTTCGTTTGTCATATCCTCCACGTCGTATGTGCGATAGCTGTGAAAAATTAGGACTCTCGGAAATAAACCGAAAAGGTGCTGCCCTGTTCAAGGACTAGGCAAGTAAAAGTGATAAATAATACACTGGAAGACCGGGGCCATATAATGTAATGTGTTTATAAAAAGTTTATAGCGGTGAGCAGCAGAAGCCAGCGCAATGCAAGCATAAATGAAGTTGTTCTTCCCATCTCCTATATAGTACCTATTCCGACGCTCTAACTGACTATCGGTTATCCGTTCTCATATGGCGTGACACAAACGTTTTCTCTCAATGTGTATACTATAGGATATCGGATACGCCGGTCTGTTCTCAGATAATGCTCTGCTGTCTTCCCATATCTCTTTGAATTACGCCCATCATTTTAGGGGCGAAGCACCTTAAGACTTCACAATGTTCGTCCGTCCGCCGTAGTCTACAGTCGAAGCGCAGGTGCAAAACAGCTGTGCGTATACCGTGTATACAGAGCGATCGAGCATAGCGCGCATATGGTTTAAAAATAGACCGTACTCGGCGCTGCGCCACTCGAAAGCTGCTCCAAAACAAGCGCATTGATTAACAGGTGACAACATGCGCAAAACCGTCGACAGAGCGCGCGTAGCGCGCACATGGTCCCAAAATAGAGCGTTCTCGGGCGCGGCGCCGCGCGACCTCGTCTTTGCCAACTTCAGGCTATAGATCCGATCGAAGAACCATTGGCTGTACATTTCACGGACCACAAAGCAGTAACAATGAAGGCAAAACGGAATCCACAACTAAACACGACATACGAGTTATCACCAATAAAGCACATTGTATATAACTGTACACACGCGTTGTCACTCATTTACATGCGCGAGTCGGCAGTTTCACGGGAGATTCACGGTTACCGAATGACCCCCAGTGCTTCGGTCACTCATCATCATTCACTTCGTGGCCGTGCGTGGATTTTTTTCGTCCCATCGCACGATACATGGTCCTTAACATTTCGAGCTTTGTTGTTCTTTAGGTTTCTACCCCGTATGTTAAAACCGACAAAGTACAATGGTTGTTCATTTTCCACTTTAGTGATGCTAAGTCGCCGATCATGAGTCGAGAAAGTCTACCGTACGAGCATCTGCCCATTCTTATTTTTGGTGAATTTTCTTTTCATGGGTGGGGCTTGAATGTTAGTATTTGACCTAGATATACGTACTCTTCTACTGAGTGAAGGGTCCGCGGTTGTCTATTACGAACTCTCGCGCTATCGCCGGACGGCCTATAGTATTATCTCTGTCTGCTGCATATTCATCTTCAGCTCTGCTTAGGTTTCCAATTAATTTTTCCCCGATTCGTCGCCGTCGTTGCTGAGTAGTATACGATATCGTCCGGCAACCGTAAATTGCTGAGATATTCGTCGGTGTCTTAGCAATCCAGTCATTTAAATACCCCGTCTAAATATGCAGTGACTAACAATGTGAGAGATCGTATTTCCACTAGGACTCCTTTCTCGATCGGGATTTTCCTGCCTTCTTGAGGATAAGAGAGTATAGCTACTACGGTGGAGTCTGTATATATATATTGGCTATGGTATTCACGGATGTTTCACGTAGCGCGAGACCTCGCTGACGCAACGCCTGCCCACTGCTGGGAACTCTAACGAGTCGAATGCATTTTCGCAACATATGAATGTCATACAGAGATTTCTGAATTTGAGAGATTTTTCAATTATTTCGTTAATTGCACAAAGGTAATCCATGGCTGAGTGCCCTTTCCTAAATCCAGCTTGCTCTCTAGGCGGATTAAGCTCAAGTAAGTGGTTCTTATCTGTTCGAGGTTATCTTCTTGAATATTTTGTATACAATGCTGAAATAAGCCTGATCGGTCTGTAGTTCTTGAAGTCTTTCACGCTTTTTTTTGTGCATTAGTAAAATATTGTTTTTTTTTTCGCTTTTTTTTTCAAATCGACGTTACACCGTAAGTTCTGGGGCATTTGTGCAGATTTTCGCTTAGGTGCGAAATCTCCTAATCGGTTGTTATGCCGTCTCCTGCGGCCGCTTCTCCGTTGCACGTGCTTTGTAGAACCTGTAATCTCATAGATTTATATTTCGATATATCCACCATCAAACTAGCCCGACGATTCCGCTGCTGTTTCGGTTACATTTATAGCGGATCATCGTTCCGTTCGATTTTTATTTTGCATTTTGAAAGGATACCCTTATGAGAGTAGTACGTAAGCATGGCCGAACCACGGGAACAAATTCGTGTACCCGGATAAAGGTCACAAGGGAACCGTGGAATGATGCGGAGGCGATAGTAGCGATAGTTACAGAGGGATGCCGATGGTGATTGGAGGTTTGAGGAATTGGCAGGGGTGCGCAACTTTCGTCCCTCACATACGGTGGCATACTTTAGCAGCCCGCATTTCCTTTCGTTATTCAGGGCGTGTTGAAATTTTAATGATTAATTAATTGTGTGTTTAGATGCCTCGCGCAAATAATGTCTGCAGCTTGGAGCAATTGAACTCAAGGACCGCTTGAAAGGTTCTTTATTGGAAAAAAGAAAGAAAGAAAGAAAGAAAGAAAGAAAGAAAGAAAGAAAGAAAGAAAGAAAGAAAGAAAGAAAGAAAGAAAGAAAGAAAGAAAGAAAGAAAGAAAGAAAGAAAGAAAGAAAGAAAGAAAGAAAAACGGCGGCTACGTTTGGTTCGTCGAAAATGCAGTGTGCCCAATTTGTTACTGTAAGGTGCATGCTTATATTAAATTTATGACACCAGGGCTGAAGCTAAATCACACACACACGCATAGGCGTACGCAGGGTTCCCCATCAGGGGGTGCAAAGGTTCATCGCAGCACCCCCCCCCCCCCACCCTACTAAGTCAATGCATGGGGCAGATTTTGCGCCCCACCCCCATATTACACTCTAAGAAAAAAGAGAGTCAAAAGAGGGTCATGGAACCGTGACTCTCTTCGGGTGTCCATCTGACCCCTTTTGGAAGGTACAGGCAGAGAAAAAGAGTTCGCATTTGGGAAGGAGTCACTGGACCCTCCTGAAGCGCGTTTCGAATGGCTTCCGTCATGAAAGAGCCGCCGTATACGCCATACATATCGCGCGCTTGCCCTTTGGCGCCGTTGTGGCGCGTTGCTCGCCGACGGAGACGGGGTTGGCGCCGGGGTGGCGCGCCGCTTCTGGCTTCTCTCTCAGTCGTCTCAGGGTCTCAGGGTCTCAGTCAGTCTCAGTGTCCTCGTCTATTGGAATGCGTTGCGTGGTTGCGTTGACATCCCGGGTTGCGTGTCTTGAAGTTTCATCAGTTCATGTTCATGCGCGTCTTCGGTGGTGTTGACGCCGGCTCCGTGCACGAAGTGACGCTTGGAGGGCGGAATATTCATGGAGGTGCGGATATGGACAACGGGCGCCAGTTAACGGTGAGTGTACTGCTTTCGTAGGCACTAATTATACAGCTTTAGCTGGGCGTCTGCAGCAGCTCTGCGGAACTTTCCAGCCATTTCCAACAGTAGCCTGTATCCGCGGGGCTGTTGCAGATGCCCAACTAAAGCTGTCAGTTAACGAGTTGCCACCGTTATGCGCGTTGCTGTACAAGCTCCCATAAAGTGAGCGATGGAAACAATAATCGAGGGTCATTTCTTGCTGATCGCACGTCGTGTCTGCACTACTGAAAATGCAAGATGTCGTTTTGAGATGCACTTTAGTCTACTTCATAATAACATTTCCATCGACCTTGATTGTGCAGCGTGCTTCCACGCGTGGGAACGTGAAAAAAAAAAAAAAGCCTGTGTACAGAACGCTCAGACGCACTATATGTAATGGTTTTTGTTGGCTTAAAGACGGTAGTTTGAGGTGCAGATATAGTACGGTGGCTTCCAGAACGTACGCGGTAGTCATTGAAGTTGGACATGCCTCGCCGGTAAAGTGAAAAAGCTCTAGAATTTCGACGGCGCGCGTTGTTGCGGCCGCCGGCGTGCACTCTTTTCCCTTGTTTCTGTTTGCTGTTTTCGTGGTTTGCATACACTGCGATGACGTTGGGCGCTATAACAGAATCGAGTGAGTGTACGTGATTGTGGGAGTTATGTGCGCTAATTCTAGCATATGACATGTCTGATCTCGACGTAGACGGCGTACGCACGCGCTGGGTGTCGTTCGGGACCTAGTACTCGCATCTGTTTATCTGAGTATTTAAGGATGGGTTACGTTTGTAAAACATGCGGTCAATAACCGCTCACGGCATGCCCCTGGCTGCCGGAGGATGTGCTTTGTTATTTTGTTGTTAGCCTTTATTATGTCTGTGTGAACCACTTATTGTGTAGGTTTTGCAAACCTTTACTGCAATTTCATTTTCTCATCATAATATCACGTTCTGCTTTTCAGATACCGTTTTTCATGTGCTCACGCTGGACAGGAGCGACAACCTAGCAAGCCACAAGTCTGATGCCTCAAGCCGTCACCACTTTTTGATTTATTCTTAATCACAAGGAATAATATGGATACATGATGGCGATTTCTACTGTTCATTTAGCACCATATGACACTGTGCACATCACAGTCACACATTTTAGTTGGCTATACTCATAGAAGCATGTAAATGAGGAATACCCAAACTTCTTAATTGGAAATCACAGACCATCTTTTCGCGCTTTCTATATAACTTTGCTGGAAAATATGTGTTGTTTTGACGAGTTTTATTAAAATAATGCTAAAACTGAACTATTCTTTTTTTACAGTCGCTGGGCAGAACGGCAAGTATTATTGGACTTGCTTAAAATGAATACTCCACTATTTTCAACAGTAGTCGCGCAAAAGTAGAGCAAGGATCAAATGAGTAGCTTAAAATACTCGTGGAGTCGCTTGATGCTTCGGTGTGTGTCCCTTGACCCCCCTAGGAGCGTTACCGGCAAGAGTCGTCTGACTCCCTATAAGTGGTAACGTGATCCTTCGGATGAGAGTCTTTCCACTCTGCCAAGAGGGTCAGGGGACTCTCCTAGAGCGAGCCGACCCTGACCCACCAAGAGAGTCACCGTGACTATTTAAAGAGAGTCCTATACGTGGCAAGTCAGAACTCTCCGAAAAGAGTCACGCATACTCTTTTTTTTCTTAGAGTGTAGGTGACTAGAAGGGTCAATGTACGGGGCAGATTTTGCGCCCCCCCCCCTCTTAGGTGATTAGGGGGGCTCCGCCCCCTCCGCCCCGCCCCCCTGTGCGCACGCCTATGCACACACGCACACACACAGGCGTGCCCGCCCACATGAATTTGTGATGATGACGACTTGTTTCTGTACCGTGTCTAGCGGGCGGGTGTGTAGTGACCCTAGCATACACACACAGGAGAAAAATAAAACACATCACACTAAAGAGATCTAGCAAAAAGAAAGGAAAGAACACAAAAAAAGAAGGTCACGCTAAAGCACAGGCGTGTGTGTGCTATATATATATATATATATATATATGAGGGTATCTTTGTGTCCACTTTACTTTCTTCACATTTACATAGTTAAAACGCCCCTTCTTTCGTATGAGCTCCCCCCTCCAATGAAGGGAGACTAAACCCTGATCGCGTCGCACTGTGCTCTCGCCCGTTGAGACTGCCGCTACTGCTGCTGCTGCAGTGCGCTAGAATATATTCTAGTGCACTGTACTGCTGCTACTGCCCTCCAGCTTTCATCAAGAATTGACGCGCCATCTATCGCACACGAAACAAATATACTACCAGCCATCGGGGTCGATGCAGTCAAGGAGGTTAAAGTAAAATTTGCTGGAGCGGAGAAGCCGCCCCTCAGCTGAAGCCGCGTGCCGCCATCTTGCCATAGGCAGAAAGCGCGCCTTCCGCAACGCATGCTGCAGCGGCCGCATAGATGTTCTAGCTGTTCTCTGGCGTGGTGGCGTCCGGACGTTGTTGGATACATTGTGCGTTGCGTACAGCTGTATAAATCGAGCGAAAAGGTACTCTGGGATGAAGTTTCAGTTGTAAGCAGAACATTTCGAGCTCGATGAAAACTTCTCCATATGCCGGAACATAAGCTGACAGCCCGCAATCTGTCTCTAATTTCACATCTGACGGTCATTCTTTTTTCCTAACCGGTTTCGTAAGGACTCAAATGTGCGAAGTACGTCGGGGCAGGCTGTTTGACGGGAAGTCTGGAAGCCAAAAGACGACGATCGCATATGTTAGAGGCACTTCTCGCCAAATTGTTTCGACCGGACTAGGCTGCGACCTGGGAGTTGTCCGACTAGCTGTGCTTGACGCATTTGTAAAACACTTGCAAAACCCAGTGATACACATTCTTGTGCTTGTTGATACCACTGGCGCGGAGCGCGAATAGGAAAATAACGCACCGCTTTCTATTCATTGAAATTATATAAATAGGCGAGATTTCGTTATCGGCTTCCCTGTTCGTGTTGTAAAAGGGTAGCTCGCAACTACGAGGTTAAGTAACGTCATTTGGGCAATATACAATGACCTGTTTTTTCTTACGTTCGTGCATTTTTTCGTTATATTTGTATTTGCTTTATGCAGTGCAGCGAGTAAAACCAGCAAGTCTGAACTGTGCAGTGCTCTTTCCAGCTGCAAATAAAGCGACCTAACCGATCGCCCAGGGTTACTCCGGCCGTTAGATGCGTTCAAATTAAAAAAGTTGTTGAATATGTGACAGCTGTATCACCTATACGGCCGCATTACGAAGAAATGCTTCATCTTTTCCAAGAAGAGATAAAACAGCGCAAGATCAAAATTCTGCAGCAGAAAAATTGCACACTACCCAAAAAGAGCGAGGCTCGATCCTCAAGCGATAATAAAGGAGACAGGGATCAAAAGCTCATGTCTGAGTAGGGCAGGGCGATGTTCGCTGCAGCCTTGCCCCATACATACAGCAACCCCGAAGGCACGAAAAGACCAGAAAGGCACGTATTCCATCCGAGCTGCGGGCGTTTGCGTTAACGCTGCGCTTCTATTCTCCATCAGCTTACGAGTATGTACGCACGAAGTTTAATCGCGCACTGTCAGCAGAGCGCTCTATACGAGAACGGTGTACAGAATTCCATCAAAGGAAATGCTGGCTTCACAGATGAGTCACTGTCTCGAAAAAGCTAGCCCAATGCCGCACAAAAACTCTAATGTACTTTGATTGTTGATGACAAATGAGAAAACATGTTGAGATTGTGGGCGACTAAACGGTTAGATATGCGGACTTTGGGACTGGAATACATGATGACAGACTATGCTCGTTGGCTTAAACTTATGACTTATGCCACTTGGGCGTTTTTAATTGATTCATTGACAGGGTAAGAGAGAGCGGCCGAGCCTATACGAAATGGTATCGAAAAAGCTGTATCTATTGAAATAGTGTCAACTGCAAGAATGCCCTTGAAGCACGTCCATTCAAAGCCAAAACTACTCTTTTTGGAGATTTTGAGCTTGTCTTGAGAAAAGAGATGGCTTTCAAGCCTTGACGAATATATATCCTTCTCGATGAGCATATCGAGTGTGGTGCTTTGGACCCACATTTATATTCCGCTCAAAGAAAGTGGCCGACTCCATATATGCATAAGACTCCGTCACATGACGAACGAAATAAACAGGAAAATGAATGCCGATAAGTGAGGTCTGCTCTTACGAGGATAATTACTTTAAAAAAAAAAACAGTGATAGACGCCCTTCGGTGTGCATGCTTGCAAGGAAAACGCCAAAAGAAACAGAATAAAACTGACCGCATTCTTATCTGCGAGTTCGCTTCTTATTCTTAACAACTTTTCCCTTAATGTTCGCTATTATAACCATTAAAAGCGACGGCGGAAACACGCGGTCAGCGCGGCGGGCGCGCTTCGGCTCCCCTATTTTGCCTATGGCAAGATGGCCGCCGCGCGCGCGGCTTCACTGCGGCCTAAAGCCCCTCCATCGCGTCTACTGCCGCTTTATAACCTAGCCGGCGGAAAACGCATGGAGGGGCTTTACTGCGGCCCATTGGTAAGTATTGGCCTCGAGGAGTTACGGAGTCGCCCTCTATCGGACGCGCCTCGATTGCGTGCTAGGCAGGATACCGCCGGCGCGCTCCCCATAGGTTTTGCTGTCGGCGCTCTACAAAAACACCTCGCGGAAGCCCTCCAGGGAATTTCTGTAAGTACTTTCGAAATGAACTGTGTTCTTTACTGTCAAAATAATCATTTTCGACGAAATGAAAGTACAAGATAGTCTACAGTCGCTGTCTCTTTGCAGAAAACCGAGCACCCGCTTCACGCTGTCACCGCGTTGGAGGCCCCTGAACCGGCTTCTTGCGTGAAAGGTAGTCACTCGCTGAGTGCAAACTATGTGAAGTATCTCGTTAGAGTAGACTGCCTGTATAACCAAACGGAGCATAACAGAAAGAAACCTCAAGCGATCGCACGGGTTCGCGACGACTGACGGTGCCTCTGCATGTATGAGCGTCTGCATGTATGTTCGTACTGATGGTTTCGCTTTTGCTACGGGTGCGTTTTGGCACCGCGCTGTGAACTTTAGGCCGCAAAATATGAGAATTTGTGAGTAAACAAACAACTACTGTTGCGCGGACGCTATCAGAGCAGTTCAATAACAATTTCCTTACAACTGCGGCTTCGGTGCGCATGGCAACTTTGTGATCTGCCGTCCCGACGATTCAGTGTTTTTTTTTTCTTTTTCGGTCTAAATTCGGTACGTTTTAATGTCATTTGACAAGTTGTCTCGCACTGCGTATTGATCGGTCTTCTCAGCGGGCAAATGCCGCTGCTTTTGTTTCTTTATTCAGCGCATTCGTTTCGTTTGGCGCTCACTCAAAACGTGAGCAAATGCGACGCCTTTTTTTTATGCTCCTTAATTATCGTTCCGTTTGCATTCCAGTGAACTTGCCGCGCTCTGTCATCAATAAATTGATAGACCAAAGCTTCCCCACTTCGAGATTGCTGGTGTAAGGAGAACCAGTCTACGAGACCGAGCATGTAGTAGCATGCGACACCTAGGAAAAGAAAGAAAATACAGTAACGTTTGCCGGACTTGTTTTGCAAACGTCGGCTGTGAACTAGGACCCACATGAACTTGAAATAGCGGTGAATAAAATAGAAGGTATTGCAGCAGCCAGCAGCCGTAAAACAGGATAGTAATTATTTGGCGAGTACCCCAGCAATTTTGGCAGCAGTGTCGTGTCTAACGCCAACGGGGTGGCATCTTTCCCACGTAAATAAATGAGGCTCCTAGAAAATACATGGGGTTGGCCGGTGGGCCGATCACGGAGGCAATGCAAAATTTATGTAGCTTGTGAAGCAATGCATGCCTCATCAAATGGGAAGGTTGCCCGTCGGCGTCCCGCATCGGCGGCGTCAACACGAGTGATGCAAAAAATAATCGTCACGTGATGGTGTCACCATATGACGTCATCATGGCATCACAGATCGCCAAAATATGTAGCGTCATTATGACGTCACATGATGACGTATTCACACGTCATGGTAGCTTTGCATTGCCTCCGTGATCGCTCACGGAGGCCGTGCAAAAGAGTGTTAGGTGCAGAACGCTTTTGGAAGGGGGCGCGGGAGCACCAGTACATCGACTGACAAGAAGAAGATGGCTTTCGCCTTCTAGTCATCTTTAACGAATGCATAAGGGACCCTGTGCGTTTTTTATTTTAACGTATCTAAACAATGACCTGCGCATCTGCAGCAGATTTTGTGGACGCTGAGCACGGGGCCGACGATAAAGAGATCGCATTGGAGGGTTCTGAGATGGCATCGCACGTGGTCAAAGGTGGCGCTTTTACCATCCTGTGGCAGATAAGCATCATTTGCCGGCGGGAAGCGCGCGCGCGCCATCGTCTCAGTGCGCGCTGTCTGCTACTCACCGAACTACGCAAGCCCAACGCAGTAATAAAAGTCTTCGTCGCGGAAGTGCTTGTTGCACACAAGACTCGTAGCGGATGGCTACTTGCCGGTTCTTAGCTTTAGAACCCATGCTTCACGCTATTTCTTGTCCCGCGGTTACCACTGCAGGCTGACATTGGGCTCCTTTGCGTAAGCGCGGCACTACGGCACCGAGCGGTAGAGCCCCATGTTCGTCGCCTTCGGAGGCAGCCACTCTATTACAATGGTTTCAATTGAGTAGAAAATGAAAGGAAACTTCCGAATTTGAACAGACCGCAGCGCATGTGGGACTTGAAACTCGTTTTCAAAGCACGCGGCAGTGCGCCACAAGCAGCCGACGCGGCCGCTGAGACCACGTGATCCTGCCAAGCACGTCACGCCGACGGTGGCGCCAGCGTTTCCAGTGGTGGGCCTCGAGGCCAATAGGCGGCCTCCACTCCAGCAAGTTTTATTTACACCTCCTTGGATGCAGTACTCAGGCAATATTTTTAGCTGCCCTTTCGTCGTGAATTCACTGCGTATTTTGCAGCCGTCTTTGAACGAGATAACACAGGGCCGTTTTCAATATAGCGCACGTCGATTTCTTCGGGAAAGATGTCCCTTATTCAGGTACAGTGTACTAGAAGGGGGCAGTGGAACGAACTTAGCGGCCGCGCCGCATCTCCGGTGATGCTCCGACGGGCGATCGTAGCGGCGGCGCTGTAGTCACTTTGTACTGAAGCTGAGGAGAGCGTCTGCATTTGGCGCGCGCGCGTCGCAGCCTACGAAAGCGTGTTTTGAGCGCGTTCAATGCATTACTGAGCTCTAATCGGTGTCTCAACGCCTGCTACGCGCCATGGTCCACGAGTGAATATGCAGGCGTGCCAAAATTGCGCCGAGATGTTCCCTGTTTTTGGAGCCTACCGGCCCCCAAAGAAGGCGACAATCGGATTTTGCGCACATGCACCTAGCTGCTCACTGATTGCTGTGCGGTTTGCAAGCAACACTTCGAGCCGCGTTACACTATAAGTGACTACGAACACTGACTAGAAATAACAAACCGGCGACATATGAGCTCCAATGCGCTCGACTGTTTCATGAGTAACCCATGGGCGTCGGCAGGATTTTGCCTTGGGGAGGGGGGGGGGGGAGAGCTGGCATAGCTTGGGCAAGTGCCCCTTTTGCAACCCCCTGCCTACGCCCATGGAGAAACCTGAGTACAAATAACTCTATCACAACATTTATATTGGTGACAGATGAGTTCTGCCAGTTTTGCTCTGTTTCTATGCCGACAGGCTATCTAACTGTTTCAACAGCGTATTTCCGCGGTTACTATGCATCGGTTATGCGACCTCTGAGGGCTTAAAATACCAGAAAGCCGAGCTAAAGGTGCGCGTTCACATCCGAGGCACAAACTTCATGCATCAGGGCTTATCACAAGCATCTTAAAATGCGCAGATGTAAATATAGACCGTCGGTTATCCTGCCTAAATTCACTACAACCAGTTCTTCTTTCAATGGACAGCTTATACATATTGCACTTTTTCTGACCTATCGACGCCATTGCAAGAACTTCTTTTTGACAATGTTTTGTATTTAATTTCATTGCTTCATCTGTAAAGCGTCAAATGTGAAGCCAGGAGGGGCAGTGGTGCTCTACGCTTCGCGATAATATGTTTATATATATATATATATATATATATATATATATATATATATATATATATATATATATATATATATATATATATATATATATATATATATATATATACACGCACAAATACAGACAGTAGAGTCTCACCTACCCACCCGGCGCCAATAACAATATCCATGCAACGCCCCTGAGGATGACCATTATTTGTACCGGTCGAGTTACATTTGACTTCAATACCTTTGAGCCCTCGTAATGTCGAAAAAGTCACATTTACACAGCGCATTTGTAAAGATACGCAACGTACACACAGCTTCGCCAATAATAGGACATGTTTACTAACGAAAAAAGGACGTGGACGAGAAGAAGGAATACAAGACAACGCTAGAATTCCTTCTTCTCGTCCACGTCTTTTTTTCGCTCGTAAACATGTCCTATTATTCACGTTACCAACTAGCCCATCGCCAACGCGCGATAAATGTTCGGCGTGCTTTCGGCAGAATATCAGCACGCAGCTTTCTGAGCACAGGTAAATCCCAATAGAGCAGCTCAGTTACTCTGAATAAACTAGACGCCGAATCACCCCCAGAAGAAAGCATTAAAACAGAAGAAATCAGAATAAGGCGCACTTTCTAACTGTTTCCTCTGTCTCTTTCTTCTGGCGGTCGTTCGGCGTCTAATGTACTAACTAGCCCAGCAATGAGTTCGGCTTAATTACACTGAGATCGTGAATCTTCACGGTCGGTATCAGCCCGTTTCCATTTTTATATTTTGCGTACCTTCCACCAGTCGCTTTGGCTACGAGAACTAATTTGTAGTGTCTCTCAAAGGCATATATATGAAGCAAGCATCCATTGAAAGCTTTGAAGTTTCGTCCATCAAGGCTTACGACGTCAAGTCCTACGCTTAATAATGATAGGCACGCAACGAAAGCCGCATCAGTAATAGTGCCGATTAGCCGGGTGCCGCCGACGCGCCCAGCAGTTCTTGCGCGCGGCGCCGCGCGCCTTCAGTACCGAGCGACTGCAGCGCCGCCGCTACGGTCGACGCGGAAGGAATCAGGCGGCGAGGCGCGTTCACGCCACTCGACAGTTCAGCTATACTCGGCGACAACTTATCTTGGCATTGGAGCGAAGGCTACGGAGGCGGGGCATCCGTACATTTGTGTTACTACGCAAGAAGTTCGGCATCTTGCAGCCGATTTCAGTTCCAGTTTCGGTTTCGCTTGCTCGCATCGCTAGAGCGTTTAGCACCACGTCTACATGCAGAATGGGAACATCAGTGTGCGCAGATGCATCTACCTACTGTACTGTATATTGTCACAGGGTTGTTACGTTGACGAAGGCAGCAGTGGGTGTGTCGAAGATGAAACTCTTTATTTGGCCAAACGTGTGGGCGGGAAACGAGTCAGTCAGAACGTCGTCCGTCAATAATTCTGACAAGTCGTAAAGCGTGTCGGCTTTTATACGTGTTCTGTCGAATGTTCCGCTGGTGGCCACGTAATCTCTTACTATTCGCGTACCGCGCGCAATCTTAACAGAAAGATCTAAAACAATCGTGGCGCTTCTGGAACATCGCATCGCGGTCTGCGCGGAGCATTCCAAACAGTCTTTGCGGGTGAAGCCCGAAGACAACAAAATAAGACACATGGGAATATGATGAACGCCACCAAGCGCACACCGCAACCTGAATACGGCGTTTGCTAGATTGTAACGCGATCACGATTGTAACGCGAGGGGCGACTTTAGTAGCAAAAATTTGGAGAAAAAGCTCGCATTGTATTCGAATAAATACGGAATGCAAGTACCATGATGCCGCTGAATTGGGTTTAGATTTAAAGAGAGCTCACGCTTAATTAAAAAGAGACTGACGCAGATTATTTTATCAAGCTTCGCTGGTCACACACCTTAGAGCGTAGTTTCTCGGCCGTAGGTATTTCATCGCGCATGAAGTAGCTGTGCACTTTGCGCCGCAATGCTGCCAACGCAAACGTGTAATAGCGCAGCAGCCGCGTCTTGCCGGTGATGCGCTTCTCAGTTTGGCCCGAGAAATTCAATTTCTTGCGCTTCGGGGAGGCAAGTGGGGCCCGCAGAGCTTCAGCCTTGATACGCTTAACTGTTCGCTCACTCACTCCAGTGAGCTCGGCGACAGTACGGCATACTGCATTTGCAGACAAGTCACGCTGACGGCGCCTCACTACAGCGATGACATTGCAGATAACTCGCGTGGTCTGGTTTTGATAGCCACTTTCTGTCACATGTACAGCTTTATTTATTCGAGCTAGGTAACTTTTCGAATTAGAAAATTAATATAGGTACTATTTCATGGCGCGCGCGCATGCAGGCACTTTGGCTCTGTAGCTTCCACAGTGGTGCCAAGAAAAGTTGTCGCGGAGTATAGTACACTCTAATTCAGGTAATTTATTCAGTGCCACCAGTGACCAGTGCCGTAGTTACTGCTGTACAGTTGTTGGTTTTGTTGGAAAGATGGCGCCAGTACTCGTTCGCGCGCGAAGTTTAGATGGATTGTTTGAAGCAAGAGAACAATTGTTTGTTGATGGATTTGTTTGCTTTGGAAGTACAACTGACAAGAGCAGTGTAACCCCCTACCCTTATTTCAGGCACGTTAAACTTAAGCATGAGCAACCGACACAACGCGCCAACGGCAATGTTTTGGCGCAATAAAAATAACGTCACAGTTCCGCTACCGTCTCTATCCGCGGTGGCTAAATCAACGTTTTTAGAATCTAAAAACGTTGGGCTATATTGGCTAAATGTAACTGTTGGAGGTTCCCGCCAGCTCTCCAGGCGCAAGGGTGACAACCTGGCTTCCACGTATCTAGGTAGGGATGTAGGATTTTTCCGTGGGGGGGTTGGTGTTCAGCTTATGGCAAGCGGGGTGTAAGCTCATAGAATCCGATAGGTCGTCTTCAGGACATGCGGACTCCTCCTACGTCCTCCCCCAATCAATAAGGGAAAAAAATGGGCAAAAACTTCAAAAAGAAAAGGAAAAAAAAAAAATAAAGAAGCACGAGCCTGCCAGGATTCGAACCTGGAATCTTCTGATCCGTAGTCAGACGCGTTATCCGTTGCGCCACAGGCCCAGATGCGCGGCAATCGCTGCACGCGGGAATAGTGCCAGAAAATTTTCTCAGTCCAAAGTGGTCAGCTTGCTCGTGTGCATGCCCTGCCTCTGGATACAATGGTCAGTGTGCTTGCATCCAGCGGCCGTGATACTTGTATCTGGCGCACAGGCGGAGGGTACGTTCGCGGGTTCTAGCAAATTCGCACATGCAAACACAAGCGCACATACAAGGGAGGGTCGCACTTCTGCAGAAAAAAAAAAAGATCCTCTACGTCCCCGACTAACTATTTCACCACTTATATAAGCCCTAAATCCTCCCGGATCGGGGGCCTCGATATGAGAGCATCTAGGATTATCAGCATCTATTTTTTTGGTGTCGCGCTTTTTCGACCAAAAGTTACCATTTGAAGAGCCGCGCCGCCGCTATCGACGGGATCATTAAAAAAAAAAAAAAAAAAAAACAGAGGGAAGAAATTAATAGCAACGTCAGGTATTTATAAATCTTCCTGGCAAACCGGAGCGTCGCCAAGGGGGGGGGGGGGGAGGTTCAACCCCCCCCCCGAAATTTTTCAGTTTTGCTTGCGTATATATACACGCACACATACAAACACACACACGAACATACATAAAGTATGGTTGAACCCCCCCCCCCCCCCCCCCGAAAATTTCTGGCTACGCCCCTGCTAGCAAACCATCGCCTTCCAGCTCAAACGTGCAGAGGTAGCATTTTAATGTCAGTTTAGTTCTTATCTAAACCGTATCTCGCCGTAGTTAGCGATTGGATGATGATGATAATAACGATAGCCGCGCGATTTGTGCCGGCAATGTGCTTTCGTCGCGGTGGTCTCTAACCACCATAGCGGTGGTTTACTGCAGTAATAAGCTGGTACCACATCACATAGAGTTAAGAGTTAGCTCACGTTTTTTTTTTTTTTTTTCGCGGTTGTTCCGTAGGGAGCTGTCGTGGTTGGCCACACGACTGTCATTCATTGTAGTGTATTCATTCCTGGCAGGGGCGTAGCCGAGGGGGGGTTCAACCCCCCCCCCCCCGAAAATTTTCAGTTTTGCTTGCGTATATACACACACACACATGCAAACGCACGCACGGACATACATAAAGTATAGTTGAACCCCCCCCCTCCCCGAAAAAAATTTCTGCCTACGCCCGTGATTCCTGGAACCAGCTTCCTCTCGGGGTTGGCTGAAGTGTTTCTCTCATTCGAAATTATCTTGGTAAATATATTCCACCACAGAAAATGGTCAGATACATACCAGAAAGAGTGATCATGTAAGGAATGCTCCACAACTATCTCACAGGTAATTGTGCCTTGCAATTTTTCTTAAGTTGGCTAATCTAATTATAACTAAATATACAATTAAACGAAGTGCAACAAAGACTGCGGGACTAGGTCCGGGCCACAGAAAACATGCTTCATCACATTCTCAAAGAGTGCTTCGTCATGTTTTGAAACCTTAGTAAGGTTTCAAACTATGCCTACAGCTATAGCTAGCCTTGTCTGACAGAGCTACAGTCACACTGAAATTTCCACCACGGCACTAGCATGCATGTTGTGACATTTGTTTAGGTTGTAGTCTGCTTTTAGCAAAATGCATTTGCAATTTCAACATAATGTACAAAAATTCGGCTGAAAGTACTTAACGTGATGGTACAATGAAACCAGTAGACAACCCACATTAAAGAATGCAATTCCTTGCAACTCCAACGCTTGTAATCCTCATCCTATCTTGGCATTTGTTTTGAAGCTACAATGACAGTAGGCATAGCAAGCTTTAAGTTTGCAAGAGTGCAAGCATTCTTGGCGTGTATTTGACTTTTCTAGACACTTCTACATAAACGAGACCAATGTTGGACACTAATACCATCCAATTTAGTCATGCACGTGGTGTACAATCAAACTTAGATGCAGTTATGGAGACATACACTGATTATTGTTTGATGTGGCGAGAGCCTTGCAGTTTCAGAAAACAAGTCTGAATGATAAGAAAGGCACCGAGAAGACGAACTAAATGCAACAGTTCATTTGGAATTCAGACACTGTGCCATCACACCATATAGTTATGGCCTGGCAGCCCTGGCTACATCATAGTGGCATCACACGATGTAGCCAGGCCACAACTATACGTAGGTAGCAACATAAGAAATGCCGAGGCTTCAAAAATTACTGTTTAATCGAGTTGAAGCATGACGGTAGTCTATTACGAAGACATGAACGCATACTTTACTAATGTGAAAATGGACTAGGTTTTTAGAAATGAAAACAAAATGTGAAACATAGCTTTTAGACATGAAACATGATTAGGCTGACTCAGCCTCGGGGGACAAGCGGCCCCCTTTTGTCTTTTCGAGCACGGCGTAAATGTCCAATGCTTCGCCGGGAGGTATGCCGTAGCCTTCTTTCAATCCCTGAGGGTTCGACGGCGTCACGCAGTCCATGTCCACCTCTTTTCGAAGCACTGTATCAACTTCAACACTGCTGAAGAAAGCCACGCTCTGTGGGAGATCTCGCATTCCCAATCTCCAGGCAAAGAAGGAGCGCGTGAGCATATTGGTCACCTGCAGCGCGAGAGCAGCCCTGTACCTGTCCTCTGAGGCAACCAAGAAGCGCACCTCATCGTGGATGCTGACGCCGAAGCGGCCTCGAATCGCAAAGTCTTCCATAAGCCACCTCATGGTGACCAGCATGAGGTGAAGGTAGTCCACCGCCGAGCTCTGCACGACCCAGTTGATGCGGCTGTTGAAGAAGTTCGTGTTCACGGCGGCCGGTTCCAAGGCACGGCTGATGCAGCAACCCAGAACTGGAGTCCTTGGAACTTTTGAATTGGCGATCTCTTCGAGCTTGTTGAACATGTGCGACTCGCTTCCTCCAGACCAAACCTTGCGGGCGCCTTGGACACGTACATTTTGTCTGCCGACGTTTTCTCCACCATGCACCCTGACACCCTTCGTCTGGGCGTACATCATCTTAGCCTTGGAGGCAGCCTCCTGCGAGCTCAGTCTGTGATTGAACTGCATGAAGAGGCGTTGCGCGAATGGCAGCCCCGCACCGTAAATGCGGGCGTAATTGATGATCTTGGCCTGGTCTCGACTGATACCAACAGATTGCGCGATCCGGCTGTGCATGTCTGTACCGGCTGCCTTGTTTCCCTGCAGGGTCATCCAACCAAAGGCCGTACAGCCGTGCATGCCTGCAAAGTGAGCATCGGCGAATATGGCAGCAATCCAGAGCTCCTGGGAGTCTACATCAGCACCCACGACATGATAGCCCTTGGGAGCCTGAATCATGCACTTGAGCTCACTACCCACACGGTCTTTGTAAGCATTGCTGGCTGTCAGCCAGGTTGTCTCGACACTTCTTCGCGTGACTGTACCGGCCGGAATGATCCGTGGCAGGATGACACCATTGTCAGTACGCTCGTCGGCTTCGACTGTTCCCGGCAGTTCATCACTGTCGAACCACACCACCATTTGTCCCATGATGCGGTCGCGGGCATTCTTCCAATACGAAATCATCTTGCTGAGTGACAACACCTGGTTGGCTTCTGAGTTGTCGCTAGACTGCAAGGTTCCGTCAGTGATCTTTGGCAGAAAGTCTTTCGCAAGTGGGTTTCCAACTCTCTTGTGGGGGCCATCCTTGTGCGGGAGTCTAAAGAAGCTGCACCCTTCAATGCCGATGTCTGTATCGGCATTTTCCTCCAGTCGAGGAGAATCAGTTTTCTCTCCCAGAATTTTCTGCCACAGCTCTCTCGCCCCTTCTTCTGGAATCCGTTCTAGCTTCTGCCACATCGCATCGGTGTCACTATTCTCTACAGGGCACCTCTGGTAACCGCAAACTTTCAGAAATTCTGCAAGAGGAAACTTTGGCTTTTTTGCACCTTGTTCCGCTTCTTCCTCAACAGCTGCAGAAATGCTTACCGTCCCATCGCTCTCAACATTTGGGACCAAGTAGCCCCAACCATGCTTCTCATCGTAATGTACTGGATAGCCGTCCCACTTCAGCCTAAGCAGTTTTGGCACAGAGCGCATTTGGGTGCTTATTAGGTAGGGCCCGGGTGCCCAATCTGGATTGTCCTCAGGTTTCGCAGGAGGCTTTGAGCAGAAGTCACGATACCAGGCAGGGTAGCCCGGCATGAATGGCTGCACCTTGTACAACAGCTTGGAAGTATCGAAGATGTGCTGAACCTGCATCAACAATTCCTTTTCGGTAGGAACAGGGCTGTTATGGTCCAGGGATCCTTCCATAAGCTTTTGCGAACTGTTGGCTGAATTCGGTGAAACTACTGTCTCGCAACTGGCTCCATTGCCCGCTTCCGCCTCGCTTGCACGAGCTAATCGCTTTTTCGAGGATGCCTTGGTCACCTTCGTGCTCTTTGAAGTAACCTCAGAAGCGGTGGGTGCCTTCTTGATCCTGATGCTTTGAACTGTCCAGTCAAGATCCCAGAGCCACGGGTCTTTCTTGTACGCTTCGCCGTGCAACAGACGGCAAGCACTGTTGGCAATACTCGTAAGCATCTGCTTCAGCTCCTGCTGGTAGTCCTCGTAGACGGAGTCGGCCTCCTTAAGGTAGCGCTCCCAGTTCTGGTTCACCGGAAGGTACGCTGTCGACATCTCCAACATGCCGGCAAACGACACGGGGTGCGGGAAGCGCTCGAAGTACAGCGGGAGGAGCTTGCCCAGTACCAGGTGGGTGCGACGACGTCGTTGGCGCAGTACGTCATTAGCTCCTGGAAGTCTTCGGCGACGTCCTGGAGGGTGCCGTTGACGAATGTGTCCCTGGCCTCCTTTTGAGTTCGCGTCCCCCGGAGTAGAGCTTGTAGACGTCGGCAAGGTTGTTGAGGGAGCTCAGGGTTCCTGCCAGAGTCGACGGGAGGGCTCCTCGCGCGGCCGTCTCCGACGACTGCTGGCCATGGATAGAGCCCTCTGGAAACTCGTCAGACCCGACACGCACATGTGAAGCGACAGGGTGTCCAAGAATCTCAGGCGACCTTCCCTCGATCGCGTACTGCTCCCGGAACGAAAGACCGGTCGAATCCGACGTTGTGGCCGACGATTACACGCGCCGGCGACTTCTCCAGGCCAGTAGTCCGCTCCAGTGGTATCAAGTCACTCAGCCTGACGCGCTCTTTCCACCTGAACCGCTCGCCGACCAGCTGCGGGCTGCACCAGAGTACCAGCAGTCGCCCGACGCGGCAGTCGCGAGCGTTGGAAAAGTGCCCCTCCCTCATGCACACCTCGACGTCGAAGACTAGCGACGTCTCGTAGGGGTAGTCGACTGCAACGGCGTGTTTGCCGTCGTTCGAGTACTTGGTCCACCCCGGCGCGAAGCTCCAGCGCGGCGGCTGGCGTGGCAAGGGATTCGAACCGAGTACATCCGCGGCTAGCCTGTAGTCCTGGAATACCGGCGGCCGAGCTCCAAGAAGTGCTCGTCGAGGTCGGAGCCCAGCAAAAGGGCGGGAGCTCAAAGTCGACTTCGGGTAGTGGCGTCGTTGTTGTGGCCCCCACAGCTTTTGTTCTTTCAAGTGTTGCACGCTCCTCTGGACCGCTTCGCGGTCGAGCTTGTCGGAAACGTCGCCGAAGACTTGACGGTGTAGCGCCGGCGACAGCATCTGCACTCCGATGGGGTTGAAGCGGCGCGCGTTTTTCGTCTCGGGGTCGCATTTTGTTTCAGAAATCGAGGTCGCATTTTGGCGCAAGCCTCCAACGGCAACCGTTCTGTCACGAAGACGGGGAAGACGGGCACGGATCTGCGTCAACATCGAGAGCTGTCACCACATAAGCTCGCTCACATATTTCACCAAAGCAAACAAAGCCTCGTGCGAAGTTGAGCTTTCCTCCGACCACGCGTGTTTTGTTTACGAGGATTCCCTCGGCTCATCCGTCTAGAGCTGATTAGAAACAGCCAAATGACAATACTTGACACGAAGAGTAGTGTTTAGCGGCGCCACTAGAAATTGGCGCGGTAGACGAGAGCAACAGACACCGGTTGTGTTTTTAGATCTTGAAGGCCTGCTTTAAGACAACGCGAACGTTACATTAGTACTGAAACGGCCACTTTTGTAGCGCATAGATGGCATAAACAATTGTATAAGGTTAAAAGCTAATCTCTCGCAATGCACTCCACCACTTTACGAAAGACTTGCTTGAACATTTGCGGAAAACGTTGGTTTGATGTGCCTAAACATGGCGGCCATGACGTACTTTTTTCTCTTGTAGTATACTCGAAGTATAGCCTTTGAGATTGGTAGTTTCCACTGGGAGGAAACCGCCGTTGGGTTGGAGTTTGAACCAAATAGCTTGCTTGTACACCACCTCTTGCTCGCTGGCCGTTAAACATATTCGTTAAGTTGATCGTACAGTTGCATGTTTTCAGTATAAGTGACGTGTGCCTTTATGACACGCGTTCATTAGCGAACGCGCCCGCTAACGAGCGGCAACAGCTCTTATCAACTGGCACTTTGAATTCATACCAATTTATAATTGTACAAAATACCTCGACGAAGCTCTCACGCATTCAAGCCTTCTGGCGTTAAAGCTTCGTCAATTCACCTATCCGGCAGCACTTCTTTTTTTTTCAAAAAAGAGCTCGCGCGCGCAAATCCGAAATGAAACGACACCAGCCGGCGCGTATGTAGCCACTCGAAAATGAATCCTTCAAACGTAAACATGGCTGACCGATGTGCGCAGGACGCACCAAATCGCCCTCGAATAACGCGATATCGGGTACGTTGAAACTGGCCATTACCGTCTCTGTCAGTGTGTCGCTTCCCAGTTCAAATGCCCTTAGCGCTAGATGGACGCCGAACGCAGCTCCTAGCGTTGGTCGTCCATTGTATCGGCTTTCCTAAGCCTGAATCTTGCGCTTCCATTTGACGAGATGGATGGAGGTAGCGGGGGAGGGGAGAGTATTTGTTTGTTGTCGTTCGCTGCGAAGCGATACTTGTCTTTGATTCGGTTCTCGCACGATTGATATCCCGTGGACTCGTTTTTTTATCGGAACCAAGATATCCTTCCTTCGCGCGTTGCGATTTCCCGTGGAAAAGCGAAGCGTTACGTTTCGAAGTGAACGCGGGTCGTGCACCCAAATTTTGACAAACTCGCGTATTTTTCTTCTTTGTTTCAGACATCAATCACGATGAAGCGATACTCGCCCAGGAGAAATAGATTGAACGTGAGGTGAGTTTGCGTGTCGTTTGCACTTTCGCTGACGCCTCTCAAGTTTCAGCCTCCGTATTTTGCATATCGCCGCTAAGTCGAGCCGGCACATTTGGACCGGCTACGATAGGTGATTTTTTTTACGGGCTCATAGGGTCGTTACTTTATGAAGAGCTTTGGCGGTAAATACAATGACTTGCGGTGGAGTGTAGCGAATGGGCTGCTTGAATTGAAGCCGGCACCGACATTTTTCTGAATCGTTACCGTGCTCCCGTACGATATGGGTACCAGAGCCTCGCGTTTGTTGCCGATGCGCATGCGTCATACGCTAATTACGAGGGTACGCACGTAATTTTTCGAAAATAGCGTGCGTGCCCAAAGCCTACGTGCAAAATTTTAAAGCTCTGTGCGTTAGAGCAGAAGCCCACCACTTTGAAGAGCTGTGTTAACTTCGTTGTGGGGGAGTTATTGGTGTATGTCGAAATGAACAGGTTTTTCTCAGCAAAATAGCTAATTACTTTAGTTGGGGAAGCGTTGTATGCATTTAACAACACATCAATCCCACTTTTTAATGCACTAAAAGCCGTGCTTGCTTGCCAATTTACAAGCGAGGTTCTATTATGTTCACGCTTGTGAGGGCATGCCTAGATGTATTTATGAAGTATATTTATTACGTTCCTGTTCAAATCTCATTGGTGGTATTCTTGAGGCTTACCTACCCAACTTTTCTACATTGCCTCGTTCTAAGTGTATCCATCATTAGCAAGTTTAACTAAAAATTTATGCTCTTACAGTAATTCGACTAATTTGGCATGTACACGATTAAAACGAATTTTCTTTAAAAACCAGATTTCTCTGAAACTCATGCTAGCGGTAAGAGACGGGCAGTCATATGTGGCTGCAGTTATGAATTGAAGTAATAATAGTTAAAAAATAGCATGCACTTTCAGTGTAAATCATAATGAATAATGATCCAGTGGCTGTCTCATCGCAAAATTGTCCCGATGCTAAAAAGCAAAAACCATGTTTCAGGGAAGTGGTGCTATCTTCGTGCTTGTAGCGATGCTTATGAAGATTTAGCTGGAGCAAGTGGCCTTTACAGTGTAGCTGTTATTGCAACTGCATGATCGATACATTTTTAAACGAGTGCTAAACAGACTCGTTTCGAGATGGAGAAGATCGGGCTAAGCTTCAATAGATTCTCGCTGAGATGAAGATGCTGAATTCATTGCTGTATCGAATGAACATGCGGGGCTGTAAAACCATCAGTGCTTTAGTGGCTACACACTGCTGTATGTATGGGCTGTGACGTCACACTACGGACCTGCTGTGAGTCTAGCAGCTGCATTTCGATGGGCACAAAATACAAAACTGTTCGTGTACTCCTGGGCAGTGCCAGCGTTTTTTGAAACGTATTAGGGTATTGCTGGTTTACAAATGCTGTTGACACTCCTGTACCCAAGGAGTGGGTTCAGTTTGCTTATAAACCTTGTTGGTAACATTAATCGAGCTCGTCATGGTGGCTCAGTGCTGCTGATCCAAAAGGCGCGGGTTCGATCCCAGCTGCGACGGTTAAATCAACAGCCCAAAGGAGGATTGAATTGAGAAGCCTCTTTCTTCATTGGGCACAGTCTAATTATGCCAAGAAAGGTGTAGGGGGTGTTATTTGTAGTACTTAATTGATATTAGTACTTATCAAATGTCCGAAAAGGAATAGGTACAAGGAAGCAATTCACCGCTGGTGGGGGACCAAAACTTGCAACCTAAATGTTCTGCGTGCGATACTTTTAGCAACTGCGCTACGTGCAGCATTAGCTTCCCCCATCCACCTCCTTGGTCATATCTGTATGTGGGATGCCGGGAGCGTTGGCCAGTGCCACTTATGATGGCCATTCGTGTGTTTCTTGTACACTTTCTGAAAGTGGCCTCTCACACGAACTTGAAGGCATGTGCTTTTACCCCTCAGAGTAATAGTCATTACATCTCTAACCAGAGTTGCCAGATGCCACCGAGCTAACTAACAAATAATCATAAGAAGCGGAACTTTAATTTTCTAATTCTTCGGAATGTTTCTATTTGCAATACCAAAGTTGCTCAGATACGATGGGAAGAATAAAAAATAACTTTAGTTTGTAAATTGAAAATATGTGCATCTAGAATGAAGCACGTATTTACTTTTTAACATAGTCTCCAGTGTGGTCTCCGCTCTGTTTAATGCATATTTACCAGCACATGAGTAGCAGTATTTGTCGACTTCTCCAGTGTATGTTTGATATCAACGTGCAGCTATACAGTGTCATTAACAGATGCACTATTACTGAACTTGACAAGCACTAAAATACCTATATTTGTAGGAAAATAGCGAATAAGCTCAGAAAATGCAGCAAGTGACTAGAAAATTCTGCAAGCTACTCAGTTAAGAAAGAAGCCTAGATCAGCTTGTTATAAGCGGTACTGGCAACTCTCTCTAAACTGCAACCTGTATTTTTGTCTTGTGCTTTCTTGCGTTAACAGCAATTCACTGCCGAGTTGACCTACTTTATCACTACTCTCTGTGTGCGTGACGATTGCGGTTCGTTGTGTTCTGCAGAGTTAATGCTTGTCTGTAATGCACGCTTTTGCGGCGACGCCTCGCTCTTCAGATTGCTGAGCGCATACCGTTGGTGGACACGACGCAAGACTGGCCATCCTCGAGAAAGAGTACGCCCGAGACGACGAAGTCTACCAGCAACGAAAGTCAAGGTAAGGTGTTTTTGTTTGATAGTTGTCATCATCAGCTGGCTACGCCCACTTCAGGGTAGAGGCTTCTTCCCTTGTTTCACCAATTAACACGGACCTGTGCTTGCTGCAGCCACGTTATCCCCACGAGCTTCCTAAGGGAGACACTCAACTTTGAACTTTTTCTAAAATTCTTTATTCATTGGTTTTTATGAAACTTGCTGATATTATGTTGATTTGTGGACTGATTTCAAGTACGCAATTGTTTTTTTCAGTTCAATGTGTAGGTTTTAAAGTATCAAGATTTCATATGCTTTACGGGAGCACAATTCTTTCCTAAACTGAGGAAAGTCTCAAAGTAATCGGCATATCACAATAATCTGGGATGAGAACTGTTGTGCAAGAAAATGGGTATGGACATTCTAGCCCGTTTGAACAAAATTTTATGCCACGTTGAACATTCATGACTGAAATTCCAGATTGACATCCACTCGTTCGTTTAAAGGGATACTGAACAAAATTATTGCCGCCAAGATTTTCAGCCATATTCAAAGCTTGGCTGCTGAAATCGATAGACACGACCTTCATTGCAGGCAGAAACTAGAGGGAAAATCATGAATTTAATACGTTTTTCACAAACAGCCGCGTCTAGCGGCAATGGTTCTCAGAACCACAACGAGCAGCACTGGCAGCGGACAATGGTTCTGGCTGGGGGTAAAGCATCATCACTTTTGTGAAAGGCGGAGAGGGGGATGTCAAGGAGAGGTGGAGAAAGGAAGACGAGGACGGGAACACGTGCACCCTACATGCGCCTTGGTGAATGTATCGTCGCAGCTGCGTGCTCGCGCGCCTGGCCGCCGTGTGCTGAAAATTCACTAAAAATACAGCGAACTGTTAAAAAATACGTAAAATAAGCTCTGTTTAATCGGAACGGTCGAGTCTTCCGAGTACAATTTCATGTTTTCGTCAGTTTTTCCCAATCCTTCAATGTTGAACTTCTTGTTCAGTTGTGTTTACACATCCATTTTTGTTCTATTGCACGCGGGTTCTAATTTCAGATTATTCTGATTTGCTGATTTACTTTGCAACTTCTCTATTCAGGACAAATCTTGCTCCCAAAAGCACAAATGTTACATATTTAAAAACTACATCATGCGCTAGAAAAATAATTGCGTAGTGGGAAATCACCGCGCAAATATAGTAAACTTTCAATAAACGGAAATATCTTGATCGTAATTGATCGTAACAGGAAAGTGTTAAATGGAACAACTTTCCCTGATACAATTGGTTCATACTTGAATTCTGCGCTTCGTTTGTCTCTCAGTAACGGAACTCCTGTTAAACGGTAGCTTCAAGTTCCGTTTAATGAGGGTCTACTGTATACACGAACTTGGCAAGGTTTCGTCAAAATCGATAACTTTTTTTTTTTTTTTAGATTAAAGAGCAGTATCCCTCCTTAATCTCATCTGTCCCACTTAACTATCTGCCTCCTCCTCGCATGCTTGCCTTTTCTAGGAAGCCACTCTTTTACGCTCTCGTATTTGTAAATTCCTCTTTCACAATACCATAATCATCCCACTTGCTGCGAGAAGGCGCTTGATAAGGGAGAAAACGCGCAAAAGAAAAATGTGGGGTGGCCACACCACCTTGAAGTTGAAGGGGAACGACACACAGCCGCAAGTGTGTTGTCCTCTTTCTTGTCTTGGTGTCCTCGCGCTGTAAGTTTACTGTCTTGAAGTTCCAGCACCAATCGCCGTAATGTCATAGATACCCGAAAAATGGGCATGCCAACATCGCTAGCCGTCACCGCGTCACAACCCGCTCAGCTTCCTTTCGGTTCCCACCAGGGCCAACTTAGTTCTCAGCAGGTCAACATGCGGTACGTTATCCGCTGCATGGGCCAGAGATGTAGCATGAAGTTTCAGGATATTTTGTGGAACCAATGTCGCAAAAAAAAGAAAGCGTTTGAAAACCCCGACGTCATGTCGGAGATTCTGGCGCAATATTTAAATATGAAACTTCGACATCGATTTTCTCTTGTTAATGAACCAATGGCACTGAAATAATGACAATAAGAGTTTCCACAGAGTAATTTATCAGTCTAAACTGATTCATTGTTTCACTTCAGTGTCCCTTTAATGACCAGCGGTTATTTTTCCTACGCGCTACATGCCCTGCCCACGCCCATTTCTTCTTGATTTCGACTAAGATGCCCTTAAAGGGGTGGTGCCATCAAATTTCGAGGCTATAACAAGCTGTTGTGGGTTGCCTCTGTATGCAAGGACACTCCACACGAAGGGTCGGACACAGCAAACGTTTGGAATATATTTTAATTCGCTTCCAAAGTGTACCTAAATGCCCATTCTCTCGATCGAAGCCCATCTAGCGCGCCAACTCTGACGTAGATGTATAGGAAAGGCAACGAAAGTTGTAGTGACGTCACACCAGGTCTGCTGTAGTGACGTGAGTGACCTCCGGACCTTTGCCACCTCCGCAACGTACGTACGGCTGTAGTGAACTAGAGTATATTCTAGTTCACCACAGTACCGGTAAAGCATCGGTTGCTACATCACTCGCCGAGTTTCGATCGCTTCCTGGCGAAGTGCGTCACAGCCTTGTGTGGTCATGTGACCAAGCCTCCTACACTTCTACGTCACTGCCCAACCTCGGCGCCCAGAAACCGAAACCGAAAGTTGTCCGCATCAAAGGGCTATATTAAATTATTTAGCGAGAATACATGAATTGGTGCGTGCATCATGCTTCCTGGAGCTATAGGAAACGCTTACAGAAAGAACGCGCAAGCCACAAACATGGTGGCACCACCCCTTTAACGCCCGTTCGTTCCCTGACCACTCTGCTCTCTTCTCGTCCCTTTCTACAACTCCGCTATTGAAATTTGGCACTAGAATGTGATGCCAGTCAACCCATCTCGACTCGCTAAAGCAGTTGGCAGTGCCACCTGTTTACCTAAGCAATAAACAGTGCTTCGATGATAGTATTTGTGTTTCTTGAGAAAAACTTTCATGGCTGTGTGCCTATGGTGACTACAAGCTTCACTTGGGCAAAGGTTCATTTCTCGAGCAGCTCCTTGTAGCAACTTGTTGAAACGCATTGCCTTCTTTATTCAGAGAGAAGCTTCGGCCCAAAATCTGTTCAAGGACAGCCCTGATTAAGTGGGGCCCGTAGTGAGGCTCAGCACAATGTAAATTCTATTGTGCCTTCGCATCTACCCGTGGCACACTACCGAACTCTGTGATAACCTAAGAATTCAGCTTAAATTTACCCTCGAAAATAGCGGTGAATGTGCTGAAGTTTGTAGGAATGCCATCGAGCCCAACATACCGTCCTTGGTGAATGGGCCTTTCACTTGTGTAAAAAAAAGTTTCAGCTTGACGTTGAGTCACTCACGAATGTTAAACATACCAAAACTTTTGTTCAAGTGGGTTTAGAACATCCATTCTTGTTGTATTGCATACAGTAGTATCATTCTAAATTGTTGTGACATGCCAGTTTACTTCGTAATTCTGTTTAGAAAAAAAAAACCTTGCTCACAAAAAAAAAAAACCACTTGAAATGCTTGGTATTTAAAAACTATATGTTGCACGAGAAAAGTTATTTCCTACACTCAAACCTCATTATGACGAGGTTACATCTTACACGAACATAACTTCGTATATCCGAAAATTCGTTATACAGGTATATTCCTAACACTGTATGTATTGCAAACTATTCCTCATTTACTTCGTTATAACCGATATTTCGTTTTATCTGCGTTCGTTATATCGAGGTTAAGTGTGTTTGAAATGTGTGCACAAATATGCATAAGCTCGGCAAGTTTCATAGAAATTGACCTAGAATTTTAGAAATGTTTTAATGCTCAGCATCCTCCTTTAAAGGTTCCGTAATCATACGAGGCACTTTCGAAGGATTCAAGCTACGTGTCGTAATAGTGTGGTTGACAGTCTTCATGTGCTGTAATTTTGAAATGGTTCGCTCTCTGGTGACTGTGCAGGACCTCCGCAGCAAGTACAGCCACATCCGCAAGACACGGCCGGACGGCAACTGCTTCTTCCGCGCGATTCAGCTTCGCGTACCTCGAAAGCCTGTTGAACGACAAGGAGGAGTACACAAGGCACGTGCTTTCACTTTGCCTTTTTTGTTGGTTCAGGAAATGGATATGCAAGGATTCACTGAATTTATGTTGTAACACAATAGCGTTAAGGGGAGATGCTACTCGAAGATAATATTCACCCTTGAGTGATGAAACTTGGCCTGTTTGTAGAGATGTTTATGCTGATTTCAAATATCTAATTAGTTTTCTTGCAAGTTGCATACTTTTTGTTCGGCACCATGACAAAAGTGTGAAACATAGGCCTTGTAGCCCCGCTTTTTTCGATCCTTCAGCTTCTACACATTTTGACAATTGATGGCTCATATTGTTCCATTTGAACTGTAGAGTGCCGAAAACTATCCAGAAAGTGCATACAAAAAATTTACTAGACGTGAAAAATTCGAACATGGGAAGTCCATATTTTCAGACCACAGTAGATGTTTACCTTTTAAATATTTTTAATATGCATAAATAATATTGAGATTTGGAGGAGATAACTGCACTCCTCAGACCTTAGAGAAAAGTTGGGGCAAAATTTCATGCAGATCCAAGCATTAGAAGTGCGAAAAACAAGAGGGGCACCCTTAAAAATTTGCCAAAAAGTGTGTTTTGAGAAAAACGAAGTTTAAAGTTAAAATTGGATGTTTATTTATGAAGGAGGTAACGAAATGCAATCAAAATTGCACACAAAAGAGGCAAATTGTTCTTCTAGTAGCCACTTCCACTAAAATGAGCCAGCGCCATAAGTTTCTCCTTCACAGCTCTTTCGAGCAGAGTAGCTATTGCGCGAGCTCCCGCTGCCGTAGGTTCTGCTTGCGATCGGTCTGCCACTCGCCGTGCTTACGCTGGCCTCCTCGCTCGAAGCAACTCGTCGCAACGTATACGATAGTCTTTGAAGCATGGCTCGCCGCACACGCTTTTCAGATGTCGCTTCTTGATCGTCATCGGAGTCTGAACTCGTTAAAAAATCCTCATCTGACAAACTGAAATCCAATGAATCAGATTCTGATTTGGCATTTGGGGAATAGTTTGCATCAGAAGAATCGCTGCTCGACTCACCGGCAGCAAAGCAACCGGTGCGCGCTTCCATAGCGTAAGCGAACTGCATCAGTGAGCGCACGGAAGAAAACTCTATGGTTGTGCGCCCGTCCGGAAAGCACAATGAGTGAAAAAATTACAGTAATCCTTCGTCTTATCACCAACAAGACGTAATTAGTTTTTCCGAGGCCCCAAAACAGGAAACTCAACACGGCGGCGTCGTTTGTGTAATTTGGCGCCGCACGGAAAAACAGATGTAATCGCACCCCGGGGAGCAATAAACGAGAGAGTAACAAGCGGTCACGTTTTGAGAGATTAGAAACCAAACAGCCATCAGCTTTGCGGGCACAAGAAGCGGAAAACCACGCGAAGGACAAAACCGAAACCAGCCAGAGCGTGCGCGCGCGTTCAACTGAAAGCTGCCACGCTTCTTTGGAAAGCACGAAAAAAAAGACGGAGGGACATCGGCGCATTAAAAAAAATTCCATGTATTCCCGAAGCATGGCAGCACATTCCAAGCAAGTGAAAATGATCGAAGAAGGTGCGCGTTTGAAACCAACTGCGCAGCGGGCGGCGCGCTCGGTTGCGCAACCGATAGCCAGCGCGTTGGCGCGCCGATTTGCGAAGCATAAAAAAAGTAACAATGGAGAGACATCGGCGCATGAAAAGAATTCCACGCATTCCCGAAGCGTGGCAGCACATGCAAAGCAAGAGAAATGATCGAAAAAAGCACGCACTTTAAACCAGCTGCACCACGAACGCGCTCGGATGGGCAAGCGATAGCAGGCGGCGCCGTTTTGGGAAGCACGAAAAAAATACAACGGAGAGACATCGGCACGTGAAAAAAATTCCACGTATTCCCGAAGTGTGGCAGCACAAGCCAAGCAAGAGAAATCATCGAAAAAGGCGCGCGTTTAAAAATAAATGCTATGCCGTACATGTACGACGAAAAACCTTTGGTACCAGGAAGCTTCTGCCGTACATGTGAGGAGAAAACCCTCAAGGGGTTAAGCATGGCAGTCCTTCGCCGTGGTCTCGTTGAGAACGAAGTCGCAGGATGACGATATCGAGGCTTTTCTCTGCTCTTATGCCCAAAAAATACAGGATTTAAGCATTCATCAAGAAAATGAAAGTGTGTTGAAGTAACAGACATTTGTTTTGTTGTTTTCTCGATACGTTCGATAATTCTGCATTCGGTTAATTCAGACATTTTTTTTTCCAGTCCCGTTAAATCCAAATTAATGCGCTTTTATTGTACAACAGATGTTCCAGCAGCTGCATTTATGTAGTCAACTTGGGACATGTTAGGAACCTGAAGTGATCAAAAATTTGACATTCTGATCTAGTTCTTGCACTTCAAGGGCGATAATTAGAGCTGTGCGAATAGCAACAGTTTGGGTGCGAAGCGAATTCGAATATTGAAGGGTGAGTGCGAATCGAATCGAATATTTTTGAATATATTCTTGAATACTTTTCGAATACTTCGACAGCGAAATTGCAGAAAGAAAGTTAGAGAGCATTCCTAAGCATATTCTTATGAAATAGCAACATGAAAGGTGTTTCTTATTGCTAGGTTGATGAAGTGCTGCGGGTTGGTGTTCAGTTGTTCTATCAAGGATGAATGAGGCAATGTAGAGGCCGAATTGTATTTAGTACATGATTTGGTGCCACCAAAGTGTTGCTGACAATACTTTACACCTGATAGGCAAAGATGCCATTTCCTCAGCTCTCCCCTCTTCCAGTTTCTGTGGAAGCCCAACTGATGTGGCGGACAAGGGTCTGCTCCCTTGAAGTGCGGAGTTCCAAATCTGCCTCGTAGATGTCGATATATAAGAACTCTGAAATTTTGGATGCTAAAAAGCTTCGTCTTCCGATTTTTTTGGACTTCCTTCCCAAATTCTTTGGTCCAAAACAGCATTAATGAGCCCCCACCCTCTGCGCACACATCTTTCATCTCCATGTTGGAACAGAAGGTTTCTTTTGAGTAATACATTTGCGACCGTAGCGGAGCTTGAAAGGCAGCTTTGCTGCAACACGGGGGTGTGATGAGGTGAAGCATATTGAAAAATCTAGGGATACTTCCATCGGACGTGAAGGTGTGTCTTGGCGAAGTTCGACCATAACGGAGCTTGAAAGGCAGCTTGTTGCAATACGAGAGGTGTATAAGGTGAAGCATATGAAAATCTGAAAGGGTCACTTTCAATCGGACGTTGGACTGTTCTTGTTTTGGGAAGTCGAATAGTTCGAATAGTAAAATCCAGTGCGAATCGAATCGAATAGCAAACACTATTCGAAAAATATTCGAAAATTCCGAATATTCGCACACCCGTAGCGATGTTGTCCATAGTGCTTTGGAAATAGCGTTGTTGCAAAAGAATCTGCTTGGGATGCTGCTCCGCGTTCTTAAAAAATCTTCGATAAGTACTTCCATTCTGTTGTTGGAAACCTGTACGAACTCTGTTATCCACTTCAGCGCGGAGGATTAGTGGGAGATGAACAAAAAGTGCGTGTTAATGGAAGAGCCGGGGGTCAAAATTACTTTGCCTTCCACCAAGTCTGCTCTGTAATATATGGCAGATGTGGCTTTAGAATTAGAAACCTCAAAACTTGATTTTAATTCTTCGCATTCTTGCGTCACTCAGGTTCAAGAAAGTCGCCGAAAACAGCAAGGAGGTCTTGGTCTCGCTCGGCTTCCAGCGCCACCATCGAGGACTTCCACGACACCGTAAGTCACATGTCGCGTGAGCGCTGGTCGGTGTGATGCTTGTTAACCCAACCAGTTTTGTCTGCCGAGGTGGCTCAGGGAGGTCTGTAGTGTTGTGCTTACCTCGCAAGAGGTCTCGGGTTGGATTCCCAGCTTCGACAGCTGCATTGTAGAGTGTTCAAAGCAAAAGCACTTGTGTACCAGTCTCTGGGTGCGCGTTGGAGAAATTTAGTTTCTCTACCCAGTCTCAGTGTTGTTTTTAGATGCGAAGCCCTTATGGCGGAGTTAGTTCAATCCGGTGGTGGGTGTGCGGCGTGACCACCCTTACTGGCGCATGACATCGCACAGTACGCGGCCTCTAGCATTTTGCCTTCATCTAAATGCGACTGCCGCGACCGGGCGAACCCACATCCTTCGGGTCAGCAGCAAGTACAGTAACCTGGTACCGCAGCCGTGGACACTAACATTGCTATCGCTGGAAAATTCTTGTCTTTCCATCAGGTTTAGGTGCACATTACGTGCAAAAGTAGACAAAGGATTGGTGTAGCTTGACCATGGCACTGCAGGAGCGTATGTCTCTGCACAGATGAGGTCCACGTCTCTGCAACAGCGAAAGGTAAAATCACAGCAGGACTGAAAGGGGGGGGGCCGTTCCGTGTAACGGCATTCGCAGTGTATCTGTTTCCAACTCCCGCCGCACCGCCGTGTTTGTCGATGCGACCAGGCCGTTGCGTTCGTGACTGTGGTCCATGCAAAAGTAGACGTGAGCATGCACTCGCGTCCTTCTCGGCAAGCAGCAAGCAGAAATGCCTATAGCTGCGGCAGGGTTTGCTGCACCCCTTGTGGTGAGCAGTGGCGCTAACCACGGAGACACGCTACCATTGCGTTCAACTCGATAGCGAAGCCGTAAGACAGTGCTCACGGGATTTTTCAGTCGGGCCGTGGTAAAATAAAATGAAATCTGTCATGCTGGTGAGCATTTCACATTGCGTGTAAGTTTGTAGCGTTCCATACAAGTGTGCAGATTTCATGGCTGTGCTAGTACATTCGTCCAGGAGTGGCATGAAGAAAGGCGTAGATTTCTTTTTCTTTTTGACCGCGTTGTGTTTGCTTTTCTTTTTGTGTGTCCGCAGTTCATGGATGTTCTGAAGAGGATCGAGAACAACATCAGCCTGGAGGACCTGCTCAAGATCTTCAACGACCGGGCTACTCAGACTACATTGTAGTGTACATGAGGTGTGTGGCCACAGTCAAGCCATTGCCTTTATTTATTTATTAATTTGTTGTTTTTTATTTATTAAGGCGTCCGATGAGGTGCTTCACCAGGCAGGGAGCTTGAAATGTGGCGTGTGGTACTCTTACGAAGGACCTAAGTCCCCCAGTAATTTTATTTCCTCATGCTGCAGCCCAACATGGGCAATGGCAGGGACTGGTGATAATATCACATGACAAATGCAGAGAGGAAATCGGTCGTGGGCAAAAAGCAAACATTTCTGACAATGCACTCCACTGTTCAATTGTTGAGGGAAAATGGGCTGTTTCTGGACAGTTCAGTTCTACTTCACAATGGCAAAAAAAAAAAAAATAAGGTTATGTGAGCTATTTGTACAGAAAGGCCCAACAAAACTTTAGAGCAGTTTTCTCATTACTGCCTTTTTTTTTTTGGCATGCTACTGAGCTCAGGGAGCGGATATCTTAAATACTGGTGGATGAATTTTATTCCTTTTATTTTGTAAGGCACTCTGAACTCTGCTGGAGGGCCTAGCATCTGATTTGTCATCCTGTTTTTGAAAAATTCTTAGTATTGTTTCTTGTTTCGTAGTGCAAGCGCTTGTCCGTGTAGCTTCTTGTGTTCATCTCGTTCACTTTTATTCTTTCGTAACATGCACCAACAAGCCCAGCAAAAAGTTCTGTGGTGAAATTCTTCCAGCAGGGAGTTGTTATCATGGCAGCGTAAAATTTTCATGAAAGCATTGGGTGCCAGGTTTTTTTGCGGCCAACCCACAACGCCATTTGTGAGGCCTGAAAGCTTCTCTTGAAAGGCGTTGGCGCTGCTTTTGTGGCAACTAGTGGAACCGGAAAACCGTATCGAGGTACATGCAGTGTACCGTGGCATGTGAACACGAACCACTACAACACAGGCCTGATTGGTAGGGTCTCACCTGTTTGCCGGTTTATGATCGCTATCACTCTCATCTACCAGTTTGCAGCGTGTGTTGCCGTATGACTTTGTAGACGCTGCAGATTAAAAAGTTCCGATAGAAAACATTTCGCAGTGTTTAATGCATTACCATTCCATGAGAGACACCGACTATTTAGCCTTATGCTCCACTGAGGGAACGGTTTCAACAGAAAATTGGTTGTCAGTCTTTTAAAGGGAGGGTAGGGTGAATTGACCAAAAACATAATTTTTAGTTTCATTACTAAAAAAATACACTCCAAGGACCAAAACTGTGCATGAACAAGCGTGTAGGAACGCTCGGAAGCCCCGTAAAAATGGCGCCAAAAACCATGCCTTCTGACAGATAAGAATCAAGTGTTTGTTCACATGTTTTCCGTAATTGTTTCAGTGTGTATGTATTCTTTGTAACAAAGTGGCCATATTGGTTTAATATATTCATTTCCTGCCATTTTCACAAGTTCTGATCAATTTTCCCACCGGGGATGCTTATGTAGCGTAGTCATTGGTTTATTTGTGAGCACCTCCACGGTGTTTTTAAACGTGGAAGTGCGTTTTTCTCACCATCAGTTTTCTGAAAATTTTGAAACTTGATGCACCTTTTCTGGAAAAACTATACGACCGATTTAGCTGATATTTTTCTCAATTTATACTTAAATCCGTTCCAAATAGCTGAACCTAAACTTTGAGGAATTATGCAAGTTATAATTAAGCAAAATAAGATTATTGGAAAGTCCCTCTCTTACGGCATTTTCAACATGCGAAATTTCACATATGGAACAGTTCCTAAGATATAAAGCTGAATCCAAGACAACCCATTTATTGTACCATACCCCCTTGAGATTGCCACGCCTTTTCACTCTCCGCGTGTCACGTGCGCCAGCATGTTAGTGATTCTGTTGCACCTGGTCGATGATGCAGTTGCTGAACATCCGGGCAGCTCCAGAAGAAGCATCGTTCTTTGAGAGCTTTATCGATGGACAGCGGACTGTCCAGGAGTCTGCAAGCAGGCAAGTCTTTTTGTGTGTTTTTTCACCTTGCAGGAAAAGTGCATGCCTCTTGCTATGATGGGGAGTGAATCTTCATTTCGATGGGGCCAAAGCCCTCATGTATAGTAGAATCTTGTTGAAAAAATTCGAAAAATAAACATACCTTTCGGGAAAGTGGATGACCCGAACCCAGTAAAAAATTGAGGTTGACAAGCCCACATTCAGGTGCATGTGCAAAAAACATTTATTTCTCAAAAAACATGGTGGGGCTCTCTGATTTATGGACTTCTGGCAGTTCGCTGGCAGACAGAGGTCAGCCAGTTCTGGTCCTGACAGGAAACAACGTTGTGGTCACGTGGTGGAAATTCCGAGTCAACCCGCAGATGCCTGAAGATTGTGAAATCGAATCTAGGATAGCCAGTGTAAATGTAAAGAAACGCTGCCGTCGTGGCTGCAAATGAAACTCGTGCCGCATGAAACGTCGGTTCTTTCTGCATTGCCACTTGGAAATATGGGGCCATTTTTGCTGAAGAGCTGAAGTGATATCTTGCAGATGCATTTGGGTCACATACGTTTGCAAGATCACGTGCGACTCGCCTCGTCCATGACCCGCTAACAACCTCTTAACAACCATGAACCGCCATCCGCTTAACCAGCTCACCTCTGCACAGTGCGTGTAACATAGCGGTACAACACGATGCAAATCTCGCGAAAATGATAGTGCCCTAAGAGCGACAGATCGAGGACATAGCTGCTCACACCTATCACTTACTACAGTAAAACCTCGTTAATTCGGATCTCAAGGGAGTGAAAAAAAATGTCCGAATTATTGGAATGTTGAATGACGAATGCATAACAAAAACACACATTTTCAATTCCTTTATCGCATACCTTTATTTTGAGGTGTCCGGGATGCTTGTTTTTTTTGGGGACGCTGGGCGGCCAGGACTAGTTTGCGGGCATGTGACAAACCCTCTGGCGCAAGAGTATTTCCTGGGACATCGTAACAAAACTCCTCTAAAACGGCGAGAGCGTCCGCAGTTACTTTGCGGTACGACGCACGAGCGTAGTTCATCGCACGGTTCTTCGTTGGGCCGCGCATCCGTCTCACCGAGGGCAGCACTGATCTCGTCATTGTTCATGTGACCGCGGCGACAACGCCGTCCATCTTTAACGTAATCTGCAAGCTCCACTTTGGAGGGAAGCAGCCAAGGAACGCCATATAGTCCTTCTCTCCTTCTGGCGCTGCGGGCTCTGGGCTGCGTTCTGAGCTTTCTGAAGCCTCGGCTGCACAAATGCACTGTGACGAAAACAGTTCCCCACAACTTGTGCTGGCTATTGGACCACACATGCGCCAAGATATGTATCGCACTCAAAGCGTTATGTGTATGGCTGCTTCCGATCCATGCAGAGAATAATGTTTGCAACACTTGAGTGCGGTACATTTTCTTTACGTACTGTGTGATGCTTGGTCCATAGCTGAAGGACTGCAGTGGTGTTGGGTGGAAGAAAACACAAGCCGTATTGCCTCCAGATTCGAAACGTGCAGTGTGCGCTGCGATTGTCCACTACGAAGAGCACCGTGCGTTTCTTGGCACTGAAGCGTCGATCTAGATCCTGCAGCCAAACACGGGAGATCTCAGAGGTCATCCACGCTTTCCGATTCACATGGTACTCGACGGGGGGAGGTGTTTTTTAGTAGAAGCACCTTGGCTTCAGCGCCTTCCGATAACCAGATTGGAAGCCGCTCTGTCCAGTCATGTTTGCTGCTAACAGCACCGTTACTGCTCCTTGCTTCGTTTGCCGCCGGTGCACGGGTCCCCTTTAAAAGTGACAGTTTTATGTGGCAGCAAAAAAAGTGCTCTTTTGTCGGCGTTTAAAATGTCGTTCAAGTTTTAGGCTGCTGCATGGGCTTTAAGCTGCACGCTTTGCCAGTCTTCCACAACTTCTTCGTCCACCTCACCCCTCTTCCCGCACCGGTCTTGACAAGAGGCCATGCCGTTCTTTTCAAACGCGCAAGCCACCCTCCAATGCTTGAAGGAATCTATGTTCATTCGTAGAGCGTACCTCTCTGCTTGCGCGCATATAAGTGTCCACTCAACGGCAGTCTTTGACTTGCGTGCAGTAACGATCCACTGCACAGCGCTTCGTCCAGTGTGGGGTGGCTGCGGTGCGTAATCGCTTTCGTCCGGCGTGAAATTTTCTCGCCCTCAAACGCTTCATTACTTGAGCCTTCGTTTTCGCATAAGTCGATAGCGTGCTTCCTTTTATGTTGAACTGACGCATCACCTCTTCTCTGGAAGCCCGTCTTCGAGTGCCTTAGTATCTTCACTTTAATTGCCAAGTCCTTCGCCTCGCACTACGCGCGTTTTGCCGGTTCCAACATTGCGGCAGGGTGAGTATCACGCCACTGCTGTGGCCACCACCCCCCCGTGCCCGAAACTTCCGATATGTCGCGACGCACCGAAGAGGGGGAAGAAAAGCACAACTGACTCGGCAGGTCCGCACGCTATCCGTCGGAGGCCTTGTTTCTTTGTTATCTGTTCTCCGCCGATGACAGGACGATGCGTGCTCCAAAACGCCACCTTGTGTACCCTTTCATAAGTTTTCCAAAAAAAATTCAGTTTCCTTGGCGCCGCGATAGGCGTCGACAGCGCACTGTTGCTGCCGGAGCCCATCTCGGAGACCATAAGTTTGCACGTGTGGCAAAGGAAATGCAATGCGATAAATATTATGGCCTCTGAGACGCAGTTTCAGTTTTGCCGCTTTTGGCTTGCCTCCAGTCCAATTACCAGTGCGCATGCAATTTTGCATCAATTAGCGAATGTTTGTTGCCATAGGGCTATGAAACATTTTTGAAGGGAGGGTGGGGGATGACAATTATAGAATAACGGGGGGCCGAATTAACAGATTCTACTGTACATAAACTCAGGATTGCTGCAAAAGAGAGGCATAATATCATGTTTCTTAGGTGCACTAGAAGACGATGGCCTGTCATATCAGGACGTTTTCATCATCAAAATCATGAAAAATAAAAAATTTTTAACATTTTTAAGTGCCATGTCCCTCCAACTTGAGACATGTGCATTCGTAATGACGCCATCTCGCACGGCAGAACAGGCTTTAGAAGATAATAATGCCAAGCGTAACGGCAACCGAAGGTGAGTCCCTAGTGCCTGCGTTGCAATGCGTCGAGTCCTCACAAGATGGCAGTGAGCGCGCATCGGCGATCAGAATGCGCCGCGTGGTGGGCGGAGCAACCTGAAAACGAACGCGCTCTGGGAGAAAAGTGTGGAGAAATGACGCCTTATCGGCCGTACGCACTGGGCAAATTGCGGCGTTGCTATGGTTACGTGGTGCGGTGTGTTGTGTAGTGGCAGCGGCATGCGCGCTTCTGCAGGTCTCGTTTCATACCGAACGTTGCTGACTGGAGGTGTTCGACAGCATCTATTCGTTGTGCCGCATTGTTAGCTCCGCAGTGTTCTCCCGGCTGTTGCAGTCATGGGGTCCGAACAAGAGTGTGTGAAACGAGTGCGTATGTACGTGCCATGCTGCGGATGAAGGATTTGCAGTGCTCAGCGAAATCATGCTGAGGTGCCATCACAGAACGAAACCAGTGTGCTGCAGAAAAGATATTTTTTGAAAGCCTTTTGAAAATTTTCATGGCCACCGTGGCCGCCTACTTTTGGATCAGTGTGTGGCTGACAGAGAGTTGAGGCAATGGGGATATCGAGCAGTTCAGAGAAAACGCAGAGGGGACGACCAAGTAATTCGGAGAAGATACGAAGAGGATAAATTAAGCAAATTGGAGAAGGTGCGGAGGGGGGAAATCGGGCACTGTGGAGAAGCCACTGTCGCCGCGGCAGTCTGCCATTTAGGGCTTCATAAGTACACGGAGGGGTCTTTTTGCACACCTGAATGAGATTTTTTAGCTGCAAAACGTATCTTATGACCACAGTTTGCCACAGTGCTGAACATGGCCGCCAAACAGTCGTATTTTCCGGAACACTTAACACACAGCTCTATTGGGCTACTTTAGTTTTTGCGTTTGTGAGCGTAGGAGCCGGGAAATAATAATAATAATATCTGGGGTTAACGTCCCGAAACCACGATTTGATTATGAGAGACGCCGTAGTGGAGGCTCCGGAAATTTCGACCACCTGGGGTTCTTTAACGTGCACCTAAATCTAAGTACACGGGCCTCAAACATTTTCGCCTCCTCAAAATGCAGCCGCCGCGGCCGGGATTCGATCCCGCGACCTTCAGGTCAGCAGCCGAGCGCCATACCACTAGACTACCGTGGCGGGGCAATGGGAAATCAGACTAAGCAGGAACATATCACCAAATTTTACTGGACTCTGGCTATGCCAGCTGGCAAGAGGAATGGTCTCTTTCTTTTATTCATTAAGGGACTTGTTAGAGGCTAACACAGCTTGTATAATGCTGGAGAACGTGCGCCAAAAGTAATTTTGTGTGATGAAATAAAAATGTAAATCTGCGTTAACCAGAAACGTGGCTCCTTTTAGTCCATACAGTAGACAATAATTCTATAGTGCGTTTATCTCAATTCGTATTCTCAGCGTTGTCTGTTCCTTTAACTCTGTGACTCGCATTATCGACTGTCTATAAATGCTTGAAAATCTACAATTTGATGTGAAGGTTCTGGAGACTCAATTTAAAGCGAGTAGAAAAGTTTGAATAAACTATAGCACATGTTTTTGAAATTACAACATATTTATCTAATTACTGAGAGTTAGTCATGCCATATTTTTTCATACAACGAATTCATCAATTGCCCACGCAAATTACATCCAATAGTTATCTGCTGACAGCAAGTGCAGTCGTTGACCATTTATTCAGACTCGGCGGGAACCGCCGAACATTCCGATAATCGGGAGTTCGAAAGAAAGATTCACCACAAAAAAGCACCTGTACTGACCCAGCGGCTGAAAAAACTTGTCAATGTGCGTCTGTACACATGCACGCTTACACGCGACCTAGTCTGCCTGTATTCAGCCAATGTTTGGCCACTCCTGTGGGTTGGCAATAGCACTGCGACGGCCTACGCTAAATCTGCATTTGATGGCTGTGGTGTGGGAGGCAAGTCGTGACGGCAGTCACTGTCCACATGCGCTGGTTCAAGTAGCTACAGATGATCTGAATCACCCACCTGGCGAAAACACCCAGCAACTTCGGATTGAGGTCGGCCGCCTTCCACCTTGTGAATAATCATTGCTTTTTTCGCCATTGTCAGGCCTTGTAATGCTGTGTTTCTTTAGTTCCGACGGCGTGCATTGGAAACGGGGCGTCAGAGCAACTTCAGCAGATCAGGCCTCGCACGCCAAGCAACAACAGGGAGTGAGAAACAAAGCTCGGGACGCAGATCAGGCCAGCCACGAAACGTCTGACAAGCAAACCTCAAACGCCAAACGGGAACGACGTTGGGCTATGTTGCAGTGCTTCTGTTGGCGTACTCTTTTGTAGAGTTAGGATCTGCGTCGTACTCGTACGCGCTGTCGTTCACCTCAAACGCCGCACTGAGCTGACCTTGATCTCGGCTTGGCTTGGCCTGCTGTTTGGCCGCAATAGCCATTCAATGGATACTGACTGGCTAAAGCCAAAAGGCAACCGTTAGGCGTAGCCAACAAACATAGCCTTCGAGATCGGCAATTTCTGCATGTATTTGACACTGGCATGATCTCCAGCTATAGCCAGTGCAGCATTTCAGTTCTGGCAACCTAGCAAAATATTGTTAACATTGCTGACGGCTTGTCATGGCGTTCAACGTCGCACTCGATCAGCCCAGCCAGAGTCCGAAAAATCGAACGGCGCACTGTGGGGCATCCGAATTTTCGTCGTGAGTTAACATTACTTCAATGGGACGAGTGACGGGTGCGGCAAGGTGTTTGAATAAAACGAGCATGTCCGTATTTTAAGTGTCCGAATAAACGGTTGGGGCGACTGTATTCCCCCAAAATATTAAAAAAACCTTTTGAAATTCCTGCTGGAACACCCTGGGTTGAGCGTCTCGTTTAAACACTGCACCGCCTTTACCAAAGCGATTGTGTTTAGCAAAGTATTTCACCCAGAAATAATATATAAAAACTTTCGGTAAGACAACTGTTTAATTTACCATTAGCTCAGTGTTGTCTCTTTATTGCCCGCCACTAGTGCATAGAAATGGCAAAAGTTAGTCGCATGTACAGATGTACACACTGTGTTGTAAAGGGTTAAAGAGCCCCTAAACCACCCACAGGTCGAAATTTAGTTGTGGTGTTGCAGTTGTGTGCAGTCTTCAACAAACATGTAGCCATGAGAATTTTTCCAAACGATGTCGCAGTAGCGGAGTAGCAAGCGTTTGATGATTCAAAAGAGGCCCTCGCTCGCTTCGCTCTTTCCTTCGCTATGCTCCGTTCGTCGTCTCGTCTCTCCTCCTGGCAGAGTGCTCCTCCTCATTGTGCCAGGAGGAAGAGAGGTGAGCGTGCGTACCTGTGAGCAGGCAAACAGGTTCTTCGTGGATGACATGACCAGACTCGATTGACGCCACGGCAGATGCCGGGGATTACCGAAAGGTCCGGAGAGGAGGACAGGGGATTGTTTCTCGGAATTTGTGACGCTCCCACGGCTTGTAGCGCTGCTGCGTTTGGCGTTGTTGATCGTGACGGCATTCTGAAATCGATGCACGCGTTTACTTGAAATGTTAAAAATTATCAGAGCTGGTTTAGACGCTCGTAATGTCGCGTGTGTCCACTCGCAGGAAGTGGAGCCCATGTACAAGGAGAGCGACCACATCCACGTCATCTCGCTGACGCGCAACCTTGGCGTCGGTGTGCGCATCCAGTACATGGACCGCGGCATCGGCGGCAAGGTCAACACCCACGACTTTCCCGAAGACCGTGAACCCCGCATCCACCTGCTGTACAGGCCGGGACATTACGACATCCTGTACCTGTCGTGACTTGCGACCGTCTCTGTTGGGGGGTGGTTTTGTCAACTTTTTTTTTCTTATTTTTCTTGGGGAGAAAGAAGGAAAGGGGGCGGGCAAAAGTTTGTGTGATCGCGACCAGTGCTTCGTTGACCTGCCACTTTGACGAGCATTTTCGAAATTCTGGAGAGAAAGAAGTTTCTTGCGTTCAACATTTCCCGTCTCTTTGTGTTGGATATTTTTTTTTATTTTGCTCTCCTACCGATGAGTATCGGTGCTGAAACAAAGTCGAGATGGACATTTAGACGAAGCGTTGCCGAGTGTGTTTCATGTGAAATGCAAAACCTGCGGAGAGGCCCAACAACCCCGTCACAGTTTGCTGCTGCACCAATTTTCATGCCAGAACACACGGTTCAATGACTGTGAATCACTAGCTTGCGTCAGCCTAAAAGAAGGTTCAAAATTTTTCACCTTGACAATGCAACTCGTATCCGATTAGCTCCAAAGCAGACTACCCCCTTGATTTTTTCAAAAGCACAAAGCACTGGCTCCGTACCCACGAAAGAAAAAAAAGCTGTTTGCCAGGCTTCCTTGTGCTTTCAGACCTAATGTTGACCATTAAGAAGACCATCAGAGCATTCTGTGCCCCATTGTGCCATTGTATTTGGGTCCTTCGTGAATATTGTCGTATTTTCATGACCTCCTCCTGAAATTCTGGATTGTGGAAGAGCTTGATGACCTGATGCAATGTCATTTGCAAAGGTTGGGTATGCAACCACTACGCTCGAAGTAGTCAGTACTTTCATGGCTTAGCAGTATTGAGCTGTTTAAATCGAAGACTGGTGTTCTGGGAACCAGCCTCTAGCAAAATGTTTTACAGTTCAAGTTCAGATGCACGTTTGCGACCATTTGCCCAACCAAAACCTGGTTCGCGAACATTTTTTCTTTCCCTCTTTGATTCCTGGCAAACAGTTAGGGTTAATTTGTGAAGATTTGTTACATTCGGACCGTCTTTGCATGAAGGAATGTATGAGAATCGAAGTGCGCGATGGTTTCTCTTCACTGTCACTCGCGTGTGAGCTACAGCTTTTGTGAAGAATGGCTTGTAAGTGTGAAAGAATGGCTTCCTCATTGCCTCATTACTGTCGTAAGGCCATAAAGGGGTGTGGCTGTAACTGTGCATTATCTGAATGTTAGTGGAAAGTTACTGTGCTGACGCATTTGGAATCTTGTCTGTTCTAGTAAACTAAGGAACATTTTTTTCGCTCTCAATTTGAGCAATAAGACCTTGGAAAGTTTTTTTTTTTTTTCAAACATGTAGACACTTACCGATTGAAGTTCAATGTTTAGGGAGTGCTTTCTTTGCAGAAACTGAACAAGTGCATTGTAAGGTTGCTAGAGATGATCGATGATAGGATTGTCATTTTGTAATGGGCATTTGGTGCTCAGAATGAGTTCCCATGAAAACACCCATTCCTGTTGTGATCCAAGTAGTTGTAAGTTGCAAACTGAACTTCCTCCATGGTCCTTGGGTGTAGCTTGATGTTTTAAGCCGGTATTTTTCTTTAGGTAATCACGGCACCAAATTTTGAAGTCGACTAGGTTTGAAAACGTGCCGGAAACAGTTCATCTTGGTGCTGCGTGCGGCCTGAAATTCACCATTAAGCGAGCGGTTGAGCTTCATTTCTGTGCTCACGATTGCTTTTTGCGATAGCTTGTGGGCACAACAGCGTACACCATCTCACGAACGATTTCAATATATCAGATGCATTGGAGAGATGTTACTTTGCTCATTCCATGCTTGGCTTTTGAAAAATTTCAGTAATTGCGCATGAGTTGGCATTGCAATCTGAGTGTTGCCTGGCGTTGGTTTGGGCAAGTAACGTTGTTCTAGCGTGAACACCGTGCGCAGCAACTGTTTCATTAATTTTGGCATTACTGTGGCAAGCTAACATGTTTCTGCGAGCATTTACAAGAGTGCGTATTCCAGTGCAACATGGAGAGATTGCATGTTTCATTCGAGCTGGGAAATGTTCTGCTGGTCATGCCAGGAGCGAGACGACGTTTATTTCATGTAATTTAATTTTTCCCGATTTTTTTTTCTGTGCTTTGTGAAAGGCCTTTGTTAACTTGTGTTTCAATAAAGAGAGGGTTTGTTTGCACAAAGTGCTCGTTGTGGAATGTGCTTGTCTGGGTGCTTCAAGAACCGTAACTTGGTTTATCAGTTCTTGTGTCGTAGACTGGTTCGTCTGTAGCAAGGAACATCTGGATGTTTTCAGTTGTGATGCAGGTAATTAATTGAAAGTTTTTTCACACTGTGTGGAAGGCTACGCTTCACGTTTGCGATTCAGAAAGGCAAAGCGCTTGTCTATCTGATGCAGTGTCTGAAGAGTGATGCAGACTGCTGTAGCCTTGAAAGATAGCCGTTATACCCATGTGTCAAATTGCACAAACTTTTACGTACAGTGCTCAAAGATTGAAGTTCAACAGTTAGGGCTGAGCAGCCATAACATAGTGCAGTTATCTCTAGCAGTTGCTTATACTTGACTTTATACTGGAAGTTCTGATGTCTCGTTCCAATAAGTGATCACTACACGTGTAGTGGCCTAAGTAGTCCCCTAGGTTGGCTTGTTGGTCTTTCTCTGTAATATGACTCTCAGTCATCTTTGGGGGTTGGTTGATAAATGCTGGCTTCAGCAAGGTAGTCTTCAGAAATCGCACAAATATAAAAAATTCAGGAGCCCTTTTCCTGTCGGGGAAATGGTGGCAAGCGAAGCTTGGCGTGGCCGTTAGTGATGCAGAACTATCGGTGAATTGACTATCGATAGTATCGATAGTTTTTTTGAAACTATCGATAGTGTAAACGAACTATCGATAGTGCTACTATCAACAAACTATCGATAGTGCAATGGGTAGTACCATCGTTAATATTACTATAGCGATATTACTGCCACGCGTGTTTATTGCTTTGTTTTGACGTATTCGGGTTTCACCCCCAAAGACTGCTAGCAACGTTTGACGCAGACCGCGCCGTAATGTTTGAGAAGCTTCACAATTGTTTGAGATCATTCTGTTAAGATTACGCGCCGGACGCGAATAGTCAAGTTTATTCGAGAGCTTACGCGAGCGCCAGCGATAACGCTGGAAGGTTTGATTACTGATGTATAAAGGACGACGCGTTCCACCGATGATCAGATCACTCAGCGGGTGACGACTCCTCCCGCCGCTATCAGTACGCAGCATGTATCGCTTGTATTTTGAGTTTTGATTTCCTGGGCACAAGTTCTCCCGAATAAAGAGCTCCGCATTTCCCAGTCTTGCTGCAGCATTCTTCACCGTCACAACCAGGTGACAATACTATCAATAGCGGTGTGAATAATGATGCGGTTGCTGGCCGGCCATATTGCCAAAATATTTGTGATAGCCTATACTACCAGCTCCGCTTAATTTATGAGCAAATTTAGGCAGAGAAATTAATTATTGCTGCAGTGAAAATGGCGGAATATATCCATCAATAAATTCGTATCCAAAAGCAACTAGTCGCACCTTACAATTAACTTCTTGATATTTTTTTTGAAATCAAAATGCAATATCAATTCGAAGCCACGCAGTCCCACCACATGTAAAGGCTTCCTTTCCGCTAGAGCTGAACAGTTTGACGTTATGATCATGTGTCAGCAAAGCACTCTGGTGAAGAACACAAGCATGTCAACTTTCTTGCCCTTCAGCCTGCTCCTCCGGCTCCCCCATGTACCACGTACGCGCGCGGGGAACCAAGTATATTCTGCAGTGAGTCCGCGCTCTTGATTTTATACTATCGATGGTACTATAGAATCTTTTACTATCGATAGCGCTATCGATAGGATTTTTCACCATCGATAGTTCGATAGTGACTCAGCTATCGATAGTATCGATAGTACCATCGATAGTTCTGCATCACTAGTGGCCGTGCCTGCCGGACTGTTTTTTCTTTGCAGAATAACGGCTAGGTGGGCAAGTTGGTTTGAGTTTATAATGATATACAGTGATTCGTGAGGAAGAAGAAAATGGTGCTAATTTCTGTCTACCCGTAGGGAAAAAGGCTAAGGGCGTAATAATGATGGAAAGGCAGTGCTAGAACGAATACAAAAGGAAGGAGAAGACGGCACATGCGCTCCTCTTTCTTGCTTCAAAAACGACACTCTTGAAAGATGCGAGTGAGAGCATCGTTCGAGTATCCTCTGCGGGATCGCTTTCCCTTTCAGCCCAATTCCTGCTCGGTCCCCCCCCCCCCCCCCCCCAAAGAACTTGAGCGTCCAAGAAGAGGCTCTCTGTGGCTAAGCACGTGTCATCCCCTCGCATTCTGTACGGAAATGAGAGGATTGCCGCAGTGGTTTCAGCTACGCTTTATTGGGCAAAGGAAACTATTTTTTAGCGGTAAAGGTTTAGATACCTCATCGAACTTCGAAAATTGACCGGCGCCACGCGTCGGTCAGTTTCGTCAACCCGATTGATGCAAAAGATCATCACCTGATGACGTCGTTATGACGTCACAGATCGCCAAAATTCCTGACGTCATCACATGACATCATTGCTTGGTCAAAGGTGGGCCGATCTCGGAGGCAGTGCAAAGACTCGGAAGACGCTTGAGCTTCGCTTTCAAGAGTAGACCGCGATAGCGTAATCGGACCGTGTTCGTATCGCCTTCCCAATCGCTAGCCTGGCTCGCTTCTCGGTGGAGACCTAAACCGTGCCGCAAGGAAAGCCAAAGTGCGAACGCACTCCGGTTCCTTTATCCATGCATGCGGTGCGACGAAACGGCGGCGCAATACCGCTGCAAATCGTGCCTGTGGGCCATTTGCGCCACCTCGCGGGTGATAGTCAATCTGCCACGCTGAAGCACATCCGAGATGCGCGTACCACCAGTAGTAAATGGCGTATATAAATAGCTCGCTGTTAGTACGCTAGCGGACGTATACGTGCTGGTCGAGCGGTTAAACGCATCGCGCCACTAAGCGACGGGTCGCAGGTTTGAATCCCCGGTCCCACTCGAACCGAAGATTCTTCATTGCTTTATTTGCATCTCCTAGAACTTTCGCTCACGAACAACTCCGTTTTTTCGCTCATAACCAACGACACCGACACCGGCATTTCTGCGAAACGAGCTCTGTAACGCTGTCGCTCTAAAACAAGCTACCGTGCAGGAATTTTACAATGCCTCCGGTATTATTTGCGGGCGCATTTCTGACCAAAATGATAAGCCTATGTAAAATAATAAGCCTTTGGATTTTTCCAGTTTTAAAGTTTCGTCCGATTTTAATAACACTGATTCAGGGTGTATTTCTGACCAAAATGGTAAGCCAAAATCTGAGCCTTTGGAAATTCATATTTTTCCAGCTTGAAAGTTTCGTCTGATTTTAATAACATTGATTCAGGCTGTACTTCTGACCTAAATGGTAAGCCTTGGAAATCTCGTATTTTTCCAGTTTTAAGTTTCGGCCGATTTTAATAACATTGATTCAACTAGGGTGCGTTTCTGACCAAAATGGTAATCCTACAGCCTTTGGAAATCTCGTATTTTTCTAGCGTTAAAGTTTCGTCCGATTTTAATAACATTGATTCAGGGCGTGCTTCCAGGTTCGTAGACGGAAATTCCTTTCAGGGGGGGGGGGGTTCAACCATACTTTATGTATGTTCGTGCGTGCGTTTGTATGTGTGCGTGTATGTATACGCAAGCAAAACTGAAAAATTTCGGTGGGTTTGAACCCCCTCTAACCCCACCCCCTGGCTACGCCCCTGGTTCTCCCTACCTAAGAGAAAGAAAGAAAGGGGAAATATTGTAACATTAACATTCGACTAGAACTGAATTGTACATAAATATATACTGGCGTGCATTGGTGTACAAGACAAAGAGGCAACTAAACGTAATGTTAAAAAATTCTTTTACACCATTTCTCTAGAAGTGTAAACTTCTAGATAATTTCTAAGGATTGTGCGACAATGACTAAGCATTTTTTCCGCCCGCTATCTGAGCACATGTTGCTCCCTGATCAGTCAGCGTGACGTGTAATGACGTCACTTCGTTGACTTTGGTACATTGCCCTTTTTTTTTACTCAGCGCAGCTCTCTATGGCTGGCAGTGGCGTATGGTATGACGAACTTTATTCGGGTTCTGAAGATTAACCTTACCGCCATATCGTGGGCCTTCTGGACGGCCTGTACTTGATCTGAAAGAGCTCCACTGTGAAGGACTCTTTGCCACCAGTCTCTTTGCTTGTCACAGCCAGAAATTTTTTTCGGGAGGGGGGGGGGGTTCAACCATACCTTATGAATGCTCGTGCGTGCGCTTCTATCGGTGCGTGAATATGCACACATGCATAATTGAAAAATTTCGGGGGGGGGGGGAGTTGAACCCCCTTCCCTCCCCCACCCTGGTTGCGCCAGTGATGTAAGCGCTTAGTTCTGGTGGATCGCGTCCGCAGACAAAACGACGCGTAATACAATTTTCGGCGACCCTCGCCTTCGCGCCGCAGGTGCCCCGCCCTGTCACCCCCGCCGATACTTCTTTCAGAGGTATCGCGATACTCGGCGACGGCACTTCCCACCAGTCGCTGTGCCCCTTGGTGTTGCTATCGGGCGGACGCATGTCGTTCGCTCGGAGGAAGAAGAGTGGGTATTGAAGGAGCGCCAACGCGCGCAGAAGCGCGAAAACGTCGTGAAGCCGCAGTTACTGCAGTAGTTCAAGGGTTCCGATTTTTAGATGCGAAGCATCTTATGGCGGAGTTCAATCCGGTGGTGGCGGTGGTGGTGGTGTGCGGTGTTACCACCCTTACTGCGCATGCGCCAACCCTCTTCACTTACTTCCTCACCACTAACCCTCTCCACTCCCCCTCTCGCGCGCCTCATTCTCTCCTGCGCAACGCCACGATGAGCGCCAGCGCATGCGCGTCACCTCCCCTTCTCTCTCCTCTCCTACGCTCCCCCTCCCCCCCCTTGCGCGCCTGTCGACCGCGTTCCCCGCTCGCCCTGTGAGAATTAACGGCCAGGCTAGAGGGAAGACACGGCGCGCGTAGCGTTCCTCTTCGCGTTCCACGACGCGAGGTCGGTAGCATGCCCAACGAACGCCAACAGAACGCGATCGGGCAAGTGCTCCGGCTTCGCATCGCCTCATGGTCCCCTTTAGCGGGTGATGGTGTAATTTTTTTAATAACTGAAAAATGAAGTTGCCAAATTCGAAAATCTAGGTTTGGATACCGTGCATGCCAGGAATGTTCGGTATTCAGGTCCCTGAATACCTCGGACGTTGGTTGGCCGGCTTGTTTATCGGGTTTAACGTCCCAAAGCACTCAGGCTATGAAAGACCCCGCAGTGGAGCGCTAAGGATAATTTAGATCACCTGCAGGGGTTCTTTAGGGTCCGCTGAAATCGCACAGTACACCGGCCTCTACCATCTGGTCTGTGGAAATGCGACCGCGGCGCCCGTGATCGAATCCGCGCCTTTCAGAGCGCCCGAGCACCGTAACCACTGCGCCACCGCGGCGGCTCACGTGTCGGCGGTAGAGTGTTCGATACCCTTTGCATGGTTGATAGTTCGAGCCCCGACATACTTGTTAAGTCGCAGGCTCGAGTCGTTATTCACTACGTAACACACACATGTCTCCTATGTAATTCCTGTGGAGCCGTGGCCAGGGGTGTTTTGTATTTTCTGATGACTGCCTACAACTAAGCTACCAGACATCAGCATTTCCAAATTTCTAACGTTCCAATGTCACCATTTTTGCTATTTTCGAGAACACGATTTTGTTCCGATTTTTGCTTGCCCACACACGTAGGTGCGCGTTAAGAACCCTATATGGTCTAAATCAGCCTGGAGTCCCCCGCTATGCCGTAAAACCTAAGAATTTTCTTTTTGTCTGGTGGGAAGGGTGCAATTGAACGTGCTAATCTGTGGCGCGGAGCGTTAAGTCTGGTTGATAAAGGATGCTCCTCGTGTACGTGATAGAAGAGCGACTGGTGAAAGCGCCTGTCGAATATCGGTATCGCTAATGAGCTTAGCGGCATGACAGCTACGGCTCCGCGTAACTGGCCTCTCGTTCTCGCAGCGCAGCAATGCCATATTACAGCTTCTGTTCCAGGGGGATGGCGTTTTGGGAAGTATCGTTCCTGCATTCTACAAAGACAGCGTGATTCATCAGACCATCACTTCGGACATCGCGCCGTTGTAAACCGAGATTCGTATATCTTGCGCCCACCCGTATCAATTAGGACCTTCCAGAAGTCTTCTTTAATACAGCGCAAGACTGAACGACCACCTCGCCCGCAGCGTCACGGCCGCTTTGTATACATCCAGCGGCCGTGGTCATGTCATGTAAAGGAATTACACCCCCTTCAAAGCAGCCGTTAAGAGCCATTGCACATCATGCGAACTGTGAACCGCTGCCATTTCTTTTTTTGCCTATAATATCTTTCTGGGACGCTTAAGGTACGAATAAAGGTAACGAAATTTTGGTGAGACATGGAGTTTTCCCGAAAATAAATAATGAAAATAGGTGTTTTTTTTTTCAAATAGTTAAGGCCCTCAGCAAGTGCCCCCCCCCCCCGAAAAAATCAGTCAAGGGTCAAGGTATGGGGCAGACTTTGCGCCCCCCCCCCCGAAGTTGACTGAGGGGGGGGGGGTGCCCTCGTGCGCGCGCCATATATGTGCTCACGTTCGTCACCTAATTGCAAGTCATGACGGTAATTGGTTCGCAATTCAAGAGCGCAAGGTATACGCGAGAAGGCCGACATCACGGAAGCGATCCGACCGCTTCAGCTCTGCAGTTTAGGCGCTTGTGGAACCTCCGAGAGCGACTATCATGCGCCGCATGGGCCATATCCTTCGGTTTTGTTTTTGTACATCTTTTCTTCGATTTCTTTCCACCGCAGTACGCACCGCGCGCAGACGGCGCAGATCTCGCCGATAACACGGCGACAAACGATGGCGTGACGTAATGGCGCCACTAGATCTGACTGAAACAACGCATGCGCGAATATCGGAGCGTCGTCGTGAAAAGGGTTACACGCGGGCCGCCGACGTCCATTTTGCTCTTACCAGCCGGTCGCGCTGCGCATGTTGCGGACCGAGGGCAGTTCTTCGGCGCCATGGATTGGCTTGCCACGATGTTCAGGCACGGGGCGTGTAGTTGCAGTACGTACGAGTCGCGTTTTAACTTTTTTTCTGTGTGTGTGTGTGTGTGGACTTTACCTGGACTTGTGGAGCTGTGTACCAGGAACTGCGTCGCCTGGAATTCATCGAGGACCACTGCGAGCTTCGTCGTCGGCATCGTAATTGGTGAGCCCCAATATATGGCAGGCCGGCGAGGTGTGGGGCGTGTTCACCGAACGTCACTCGCTATAGTTTCCTAGCTCAACCGAAGTTAAAGGTTGCGTGGAACTTTAGCGAGCGGGTTCCTTGAAAACTGCTGCCACTTCGGGTCCAACTCCCCGTGACACAGGCGCGCGTACTACAGCTCAGGCTTAGCTTACGGTTAGGCAGGTAGGTAGCTTGTCAGGGGTTGTGTTCACGGGCGGACTCGACGCCGGGATGCTCGTGGCGCTCCCGCGGCCGCCATTTCGTGCCAGACTTCTGGTGCGTAATGGGGGTTTTCGCGGGCCGCAAAGCGGCGTCCCGGTGTAATTGCCTCGTCGGCTTGTCCCCACACTTCAAGATACTGGCAACGTTTGAACTTCAAGTCTGCACAACGCGTCGCGTCGGGGAGCTGCTACGGGAGGAGCGCAGGTGGGTTAACCCTTTTTAACGCGTTCACGTGCTAGTTGGTACTGCCCGTTCTAGCTGGCATCTTTTTTTTACGATTTGCATGTTCCCTTTGCCGTGTTAACCCTTGCACTCTTTTCTTTTTCTTCTGTAGCTTCAACTTGGCTGCTAGACCAGAGTGCACATGGACCAGCCGTGGCTTCGCGCTCAAGCGTTATTCGTGAGACTGCGTTTATTTTTTTTACGCATGCTTTCATCGTCTAACAAGTGTTGCTTTCGTTCCAGGAGCGCTGACGTACTGACACGCCCCGTGCCACACCGGCGTATCTTGCGCACTGTATATCGCCGACGGGAGTCCTGATGGCGGACGTGCTCCCGGCATTGGATCGAGTAAGCATCTCTCTCGTATTTGAGCAGTACATTAAACGCGAAGGGCCACCAATTACTTCTTCATGCTTTGTTAATCGCAGCCATCGTTCTCGCAAGGGTTAATACGATCGTGTCGAAGCGTTTAGGGGTGCCTAAATGGTGACAGCAACTTTAGTGACTTCGCGCGCCTTACTGCGTTAAGCTACCGTGGCCGGCCATGGCAGGCGCATTTATTTGGTTGATAGCATTTCAGCATGTGCTTGCGTCAGCTTTAAATTTGGGGGAGTTGCTCGAGGTAGTTTGCAATTTTGGCGCGGTAGAGTTTGCAATTAGGGCGCGTTGCGCGCGCGATAGTTTGTAAGTTTGTTCGTTTGTCTACTTTATTTCTTTGTGCTAGTCTTATACCGCCCCTCCAATATAACTGACCTTTATAAACATTTACAACCTGTTTATTAACACACACACACCCACCGAGGAGGCAAGTTATCAAACGCTACTGGTGACCGTAGTAAAATACGCTGCAATTAAGACTCTTACTTACGCAATATTTACACAAACCAGGGTTTTCTCAATTACGTTAGAGCGAGTTTCATGCTACGTGTCACACACATGCCCGTAGCCAGCAATTTTTTTCGGTGAGGGAGGGGGCGGGGCACTTTAACTGGCCTTGACAATTTTCGGCAAAACTCCCCCATCCATCAAGACTTCGAGGCGGGCCCGGGCCACTAGCCTCCCCCCCCCCCCCTTGTCTACGGCCTGGTCACACATATATGCTAACAGTAATGTGTCGGAATCAGGGTCTGAAACGTCATTTCTTCATCTAAACTTACGGCTCTTCAGATACGTGTTGCCCTTAAAGTTGCTGCTAGTGTAAATGTACAGATGTTGCGTAGAAGCCTTGACATTTTGTTTTCTTGCTCGTGGTACGCTCATGCCTCAACGTATGTACAGTGAGGGTCAAAAGCGTAAGGACCACGACATATAACTAAAAAGCCGAATATTCCCACTGCTTAGACAAGGAGCCTTTGAAATTTCCGGCCTGTTCTGAAACGCGCCGACGTGTACTGTGCAGTGCAGTGAAATAGTCAAATTCCTGAAAAGTAGTGCTTCCGGACCTTGTGGTTTTGATGCCTACTGTAGTCATGCTTGAGTTGCAGTATGATAGCCTTGCTTCAAAGGGCTCCAAGAATGCAGTGACACCACGAAATGTTTGTTTTATAAAATTACAGTAATATTCATTTGCCTCACTCTGTTGGCACTGCCAAGCCTTTTTGTTCACATTTTGACCATGGACAAGTTGAAACTTGTATTCTGCTTAACTGTAAATTGTTACCTGAACATGTGCCATTGATATGTGCATTCACTATGGTAATTACTTGTAGTAAGCCTTATTTAGTCTGAGCAGGCAATTCTCTGCACCATTTGACATTTACTTTGATCTTAGGCTTTCGAGTTTTGGTAATTGATCCGAATTAGTATGTAGTTATATATTTAACATGCATCTGCGATTTGTATTGAGTTGTATTCATTTAGAGTAAACAAAACCTATACTTTTGACATTAGCCTTGGAACGTGGCTCACTGGTAAAGCCATCGAAGTAGTGCCTCCATTGAAGTAGTTGGCTGCAGTCATGAGCAGCAAACAAGGAAACAGTAAAGACGATGGTTATGCAGAAGGTTCACTTCACCCTGTGCATGATATATGTCACTCATGTTGGACTGGGCGTGCAATCATTAACGCAAGAGAGAATTCAACGCACCACAAATGCCGTTTTTCTTTAGGGAGTATCGTATAATTGGCGTTTGTGGTGTCTTGACTGTGTCCGCATTTGCATGCCCAGTCTTTTTAAGATGAATACGTGCCAACTAGCTCAGCTCTCTCCGTTACTGTATCTTGCTCCTTCTTGGCCACTAGTCCCAAGAACTGGCAAAGAACAAGTTGCGTCCACTTTTATACGTTGTGCCTCGAGGGATTAATAAGTTCTTTGACTGCATCCCAGGAGCGCAGACTGTCTTCACACGTCCCCTGCGCCACAACGGCAGATCTTCCTGGCGGGTATCCTCCTGACACTGCCTCAAGTAAGCACTTTCTCACACGTCCACGAGTAGATTAAACAATAATCGTGCTTCTAGCTGATTTAATCGCAGCCATTGTTCTCTGAAAAGGTCACTACGGCATGTCGGGAGTGTTCTGGTATACCTAATGGCAACCACCATAGTGACTTATACTACAGTGTTGCGCTGATATAAGCTAAGATGAGAGCGCTACGGTTATGATTGCCAGCAATGGTAGGTGCGTATAGTTTGTTACGAGAGAAACTCCCATACGTTTAGATTTACGCAGCACATTAAGAAAATCTAGCTCCTTGAAAACATCTAGTAAGTAGTCGGCAAATGCATGCGTGCACCTAACTGGGCTCTTTGTTTAATCGTTAGAACGAGAACAAACGGTATTGGACAAGTGACAGTGATAGGACACAACACGCTGACAGTCTGTAGTTCTATCGCAGTCTAGCACTGCTTGTTCCTGTCTCGGTAAATGCATTCATTTTATCAGCTTACTTGTGCACGAGTTTGGTCTTAGAGTGCCTCTCCCTGGCCGGCAGCTAGTACAGAGAAATACTGCAGTTCCTAACCAGAAAGGCCTCCTTAGTGTTTTAGAGTACAGCTCTAAGTTGCTGTGTCGGATGTCGGTGTTCCCTAGTCTGTCAGTAATGACAGGCTAAAAACGAAGCAAAATACAAAATTGAACGCGGGGAGGATGGTGAAACGGCACAGGACTGCAAGTGCCGCATAAGACAAGGTGCAACAGTATTTTCACTGTCTTTAGAGACCACAGCTCATTGCCACCATTGTCGAGGGGACCTGTGCATTAGAGTATATTAATCTATGGTAGTCTTTAACGCCAGATAACTTCCAAACCACTTCTATGTTGCGAGATGCCACGTAGATGGCTCTACTTCGTAAGTGAGAGGGGCTCGTACTAGTCAAATTTTTTTTTCTTTCTGCCCTAGACTGACAGCAATGGTGCACTTTGGAATTTCCAAAAGTGTCATGAAAAGCCTAATTGCTAAACTTTTTATCGTCGGCTTAGATTACGTTCACTGCATGGCGAAGCCCTCTCTGAACGATTTCCAATGCACCATTTTTTGTGCTTGAAGATTCCATTTTATGCTTGAAAATTTCTTCGTCACTCCAACTAACCCGTTGCTACCCTCGGTCACTCTCGGTATTCATCCAGGCGCTCTAATTGACCACCGGTTATCTGTCCATTGCGTGGCATGACTTGCCCCTGATCAGTTTTTCTCGTAATGTTTCCTCCAATATATACTACCCCTGTTCGTTTAGACTCTCACTGCTGCCTTCCTTAGATCAAACTATCGTTTTCCGTTTCATCGTATTCTGTGTGGTCCTTTCAACGAATTTCTTAATCAAGTTTCTCTCGCTTTCTGCCCCATATGTTAAAAGTGACCAAGTGAAATTTTTTTTACCCTTCCCGCTTTCGTGGCAGCGGTAATACGCGGGTGATGAGTTGAGAATGCCTACCGTGTGCGCAAGAACGGCTATTTGGGCTAGTTGGTTAAGGTGCATATTGAAAGGGTTCCAGCGCAAGCACGGTAGTGCTGGAGGAAAGGCGTAAAAGCAAGGAACGCAAGGAAAAGAGGGACGACACGAGCGCTGACTACCAAATGATTTGTTGTTCAAGACATGCATGTACAGTAACGTGACATGTTTCGGTGGAATGTCCCATAAAACGAAGGTACACTGATAACTATTAACACACTAACCCTTATCCAAAAGCGCGAATGCTTTTTCATGCAAGGCCACCGAAGGCTGCCTCACGCATTCATCGTCAAATTTTCTAATGTGATACGCCTCAGTGAATTCCCTTGTTAGTTGGTCTTTATGGCGTTCCAACACACTCCCGGCCTGAAATTGAGGCTGGCAGTCGCAACTTTGCAATGCATCGCAAGGTTGGAACTTATCCCTTTGCATAGGTCATTCTTATGTTTTCCTAACCTCTTATTTATGCAACGACCAGTCTGTCCTATGTAACTGCGCCTGCACGTTAAAGGAAGGCTGTACACTACGCCCATGGAGCATTCTACAAACTATGTGTCCTGAACAATAAATCGGTTGGTAGTCGGCACTCGTCTTGTATCTTTGCTTTCCGTTCCGCGCTTTTACACCTTTCCTTCAGCACTACCGTGCTTGCGCTGCAACCCTTTCGTATGCGCAACAGCCCATTTTTAATCTTTTGTGAACTTCCTTTGCATGAGTGCTCCCCGTTTAGCTTATACATGCTCTTCTACTGCTTCTAGGGTACAGTTGCTTAACACGCACTTTTCTCTCACCATATACCACCTAGCATTATCTTTGCTTTCTACATGTTGAGCTTCAACCCTGCTTTTACGCTTTTTCGCTTCGTCTTGAGTCATTTCCCATTGGCTGCCGTCATTCATGAAGTGTACGGTGTCGTCTGCAAACTGTAAATTGCTAAAACATTTTGTTACTCTTTCTGCCTATTTCTTTCCAATCTAGCCACTCGTACTTCCAGACATGCGTGCGCAGCAATAGGGATTGTATCTTGTTGTCGAACCTCTTTCTCGATCGTCACTTTGTTGCTTTTCTGGAATAGCTTGTCCCATGTACCTTTAGTCAAGACTTTAAAAATGAGTCTCGTCGGAAGCGTGGAAGCCTTGGAATTTTGTGGGTGTGTGTTTGTTCTGGTTTATCGTGCGTTCGTGCTTCTGTGTAGTCTCGCTCAATGCGTTGCAACATGGTGGCCTTCCGTCAAAGGACCCTAAGCCTCAGTGAATGGTATCAAATCATGAATGGTAGTCTACCACTATTCCTCAAGAGGAAGGTATATAACAGCTGCATCTTACCGGTACTTACCTACGGAGCAGAAACCTGGAGACTTACAAAGAGGGTTCAACTTAAATTGAGGGTGACGCAGCGAGCGATGGAAAGGAAAATGATAGGTGTAATCTTAAGAGACAGGAAGAGAGCAGTGGGTCAGGGAGAAAACGGGGGTTAAGGATATCATAGTTGAAATCAAGAAGAAATGGATATGGGCCGGGCACGTAGCACGTCGGCAGGATGACCGGTGGTCATTAAGGGTAACTGACTGGATTCCAAGAGATGGCAAACGCGTGAGGGGGGAGAACGAAAACAAGGGGGTAGATGATATTCAGAAATTTGTAGGTGTAACGTGGCAGCAGAAAGCACAGGACAGGGTTTATTGGCGGAACATGGGAGAGGCCTTTGCCCTGCAGAGGGCGTAGACAGGCTGATGATGATGAAGCCTCAGTGACAATGGCAGATATTACATTGGTTTATACAATACCAGTAATCTAAAGTGTTTCCTTGACCACTTTTAGTTTGCGCTGCAGTGTTTCATTGGTGCCACTTTTACCACTGGCTACAAGTTGCAATTCGTATTGGGTTTGACTGTGCCTTGTTACCCGAACACATATATCTGCAAGTTTAACATGGTAAATAACTGAACTAATTAGCTTATTGATTAGCATCAAGACATTGCCATATCAATTCACTTTACTGTACCTTGTGTTGGTAGTGGAGACTAGTATGTGTCTTTGGTATTACCATACCAGGGTTCCCCCTGCTTTGACAGTAATTTTTAAAGAATACATCTAGAAAAGGCGTACCATCAGAGCTTAGCGGTATTTGTGTGCTTAGAGCCAGTATTTCTCATAACTTGGTATGTTGTCTTTTTCATTCTTGCTTCCTGCTTGACTCGCTAACATGTCAAACTTGTAGGCCGGCCAAATTACCTCGGAATCGAGCATTCATTTTCCGCAGAAGGTTTTACTATTTTGTTTTTGACCGAGAAAAACAAAAGCCTGGGACATATTCAATAGTCATGCGCTCGCATGCCTAGGCTCGGGCGCTTCAGAGCAAACCTTGATTGATACACGGCTGCATTCGTTCATCGCCGCACTGTAGTTTTACCATGCTGGATGGTTTGATGGTCTTCACGACCTAGCTGGCGCAGAGGTTAAGTCGGCACCTGCTGACTGTCTCATCTGGCACTTAGCATGGCTTCAACTTGTCACAGGTTTTTGTTGACAAAATGAGGTTTGCACAAATTGAGCTGGGTGCCTCGCAATGGAACTCCTGCTTACAAGTCGCAGCCTCTCTCCCCACTCGCAACTGACTACACCACGCTCAATGCGTGAGCAGCAGTTTTTATTCTGCAACAATTGTAGATCGTGAAGCCATATACGATGTGGCGATAAACAAATTCAGCAGTGTATCTGTTGGTTTTCGCATGAAAGTGCTTCAGCAGCCGTGCATGAGTGCACCTCTATTTAAAATTTTGCAAACTTCGATGAATTCTTCCTCTGAAAAAAAAGTCTCTTCAGCGCGAAATGAGTGCTTGATTCTGAAGTTATTCAGAGGTGGCCTGTAACTTCATAACTGACACGTTAGGGATTTATACAATTTAAAAATTTACCAGTTTCATGATGGCTAGCATTGAAAGCATATTGGTTGTACATACACACAACTACCGCTAACGTGCAGTTGGTACAATTTTTCTAGGCCTCTTTTTGTTTTTATATATTGTGGCCCGGTTATAACTACCACTCTCAATAAAGCACATCAATGCAAACAAGTCTTTATTTTCAGTTCACTCATTAGCAACCATCATAACGAGGTAGGAAATATTCCAGCAAACATTTAGATTATTGTTCTGGTTTTTAGTTCGCATTTATTTCATGGGAATTTTATCAATTACTGTGTCGCTTTCAAATTTGAGGCTATGCTCTTTTAATAGAACAGACTTGATATGGCAATGGGAACGGTGCATACGAACCAAATGTGCATTCACCTATTTTTGGGGCAATTGTTTCACTAATGGTAATAACCGTACCAACAAAGTAGTACGTTTATTAACATTAGTGAACCAGTTTCCAGCTAAATAATGGTAAACTCTTGTCACCAATATATCTAGTTATTAGTTTCAATGAGCTTTACTAAGAGTTCAAATTTGTAGTAATGACTGATTTATCTGGTAGTGAATTTCACTGCTAATATTCTTACAACGTTCAATAAGACGTTAATCCTTCTTGTTGAGCAATGGAAAGTTGAGAGTTGGTAAGAATTCATCCTGAAAAATTGTGAGCCTGCAGACACGAGAACACAGAAGAGAGCGAGGCAACACGATCTGCATTTGTGTTCTCTTCTCCGGTCTGTACTTGCACACCCATTTTTTCACGATTAAATGGTCAGTGTTTAGCTACTGCATGTGTCGAGACACTCAGTGGACAAATACTTTTTTACCCTAAAAAAATTTTTTTTTTCGAGGGCAACAACTTAGGCTCCACTCATGTCATGGTTCTAGTTCCTCAAATGCTGGAACTTGTTTCATATCGGTGACCAGTGCCTCTAACTTTGCAGCTCTACAAACTTTGTGCCGCCGGGTCTAGCAACAGTAGAGGAGGTCATCGTCAACGAGTTTCAATGCTGGCAACGCATCGGGCACCGCCACAAGGATCATCGTTCCTGCGAGCTTCAGCATCGGCATCAAATAGGTGAGCCTGCTAACCAGGCTGGCGAGGGTCACGGTCTTCTCCCGCGACGGAAGTGCGCGTAATAGCTTCAGGTTTAGCGAACACTAGGCAGGCAGGTAGCTGTTAGGGGTTTCCGTCGTGGGAGTAAGACCCATCTGGAATGCGGTTTTCATGAGTGTAATGCGGCACCCGGAGTCAGCCTATTGCGTTTCAGAACCAGCGTAGACGTCAATCGGCATGTCATCATCATCCACCAGGTTGGTTTCTTTTCTTTTGCTATTTTGTAGATTCCTGCATTCGTCCTCGTCTGTCATGTTTCTTGTCAGCATTAATTTGCTTGTGCTGAATCTACTAGTCACTAGATTCTAATATCTAGTAATCTAGTTAAATCTTTAGGTGCACATTAAAGAACCCCAGGTGGTAGGAATTTCCAGTGCCCTACACTAGTCTCTAGTACTCTTATCGTTTCGGGACTTAAAACCCCAAGAATTAATTGCCTAAATAAATTTAGTCAAGTCTTTTTTTCTTCTTGCACTACAATTGCAAATGTCCAATTCCCTGCTGCTGCCAACTTGTAAAAGGTGCAAGACCATCATCAAGCGCTCCTCGCTTTGTCTCACTCCTTCAGTCAACCCTTGTATTGATGGAAAATAGAATAATAATAATAATAAAATTACTGCTGTCAGTTGATTACTGTCGGTTTTATTAGTCCTTGTCTTTCCAGTTTGTGTCATTGCGATGTTAACTTTTGCCCTCTGTTATTTTCTCGCCCAGACATACATGGTTGCTGCCTTGGTCAGTCTCTCACCTGACCCAAGATTTCTGGAGCAGTGCTCATGGTGAGTGCCTATCATTCTTTAGGAGTACAGGTTTTTGGGCTAGTTGATTGTTTGCTATAAATGACTCCTTAGTGCTGGAAAGACAGGACGTGAAAGACTGCAGGTCATGTGCATGCCCTGTCGTCTTTCAGTCTTTCTAATGCCATGGCATAATTTCTATCATGTCTTCTGTGTGTGCTTCGGTCTTCTAACAAGTAGCCCATCTGTTGCAGGTCGCATGATCCTATGTTCTTCGTCTTCATCCGCTTGAGCGAATGAGGCGAATGAAGAACAGTCTTGCATTACGGCCATGTGTAATAGTGCAGGTGTCCTGCACCATTGCGCATGACGTCTTGCCCAACACCGCCCTACACTGGTCCGCGTAAGTTTAAGCAGTGCTCTTGCCTCACGAACTGTCGGGAGTAACGGGCTGTTCCCGTGTCATTTCAGCTTGTCAACTTTCGCTTCTGGCAAAAATTGATTCGGCGTTCTTCCCCGGCTGGAGCATGCCATCTGCTGTGCAGTACCTCTCGTGAGTATTTCGTATACTTCGGGCAATGCGTGTACGCAATGTATTTCACGACTGGTGCCCGCCATGATGGCTTAGCGTCGTGCTTCTAAGCTAAAGTGTCGTGCTTCTAAGCTTGAGGACATGAGCTCAATTCCCAACTAAGGATGCTGCATTTTGATGTAGGTGAAACGCAGCGACACCGGTGTACAGTACTCGCAGATTGAAGCACGGCATTTTTTCTTTTTTCAGTATAAAAACTCTCTCTGTTCAGACATGGGACTAACCAATGGCTGAGTAGGAATGTATACCTAACAGGTCCCTCCCTGTCTAGCTTCTCAGGACCTCAGTAAAGTTGTTTACTACTACTAGTATAATTACTTCTATGAGCAACCTGTCTGCTAAAGCTAAGCAAATGTGGCCACTAGAGCAAATCTGGCTCTAAAGCGAAGGTTGGCTCTCATGCAAGTGTTCAAAGTAGCAATTATGCTGCTGTATATGACGTGAACTGTACACCATTCTCTGCCATATGCAGTGTGCCTTGTAATCGTAGTAATCGTATCGTTGTTATGGCATGCAAGACTTCAGAATTTGATTAATGTAACCAATGATGTGTGTTGTTGCAGCTCTGCAAACTGTTCATGTAACCAGGGCCACGTGCTGCTAACCAGAGGCCATGGACAGGGATGGAGCTGCTTCCCTGGCAATTAACAGAACACAGTCATTGTTACCAGCTTCACCATCGACATAGAATTGGTGAGGGTGTGGTGTGAGAGTAACAGGGCTGGCGAAGGTGGCATGCTTTCAACGACCATTGCCACTTGCCAGTTTTTTGTGCCATCGAATCTTGAGGTTAATCGTGCAGGGAACGATGTAGCTAAACTTTGGCACAGTTGTTGCCGTGACTGCTCTTCTCCGGGATGAAACCGAAAGGGGACCAGCTGGTGTGGCGGCGCATATAGCTTTGGGCTTTGTAAACCTGAAGTCGTATGCGTCTTTAACGGCAGGTCGTGGCCGCAGCGAAAGGACAAGCAACACAACACTCACAAACACGACAGTTTTACCCTAGGCAGGTCGCGTACAGGACGTCCTGAGGAGGCTGGCGCTGGACTGTAAGGGCCAACATAGGTGGGTATTACCTTGCCGGTGCTTGTCATTCGGTGGGTAGTACTCTGCCAGTACCTGTCTTCGCAATCGTCCACCCACTAAGTCCTGCTGCGGCCACTGTCACCACACGGGTCGTGTGGCAAGTCGTGTAGCGGACACTAGGTAGGCTTTAGCTAACACTAGGCAGGTTGTAGCTTTTGGAAGTCCCCTTGCGTTTTCATCGGGAGGAGGGCCCACTTCGGATTCCGTTGCGCTCCCGGCCAACGTTTCGTGCCGGTTAATTCTGGTACAAAACGTGGCATCCGTGGATGCAAGACGGCGTTAAGTTTTCTCGACTGCTTAATTGTTGTCGCCTTAACTAAATGCCATAGACTTGTATCAGCAGCCCCAGTGAGTAGTGTCCATGCCGCGATGGATGTACTGGTGAGTTTTTCATATTCTATAACTCTCGGGTCTACGCTTGTTAAGTCTTACTATGTTGCAGTCCCTGTCCTTCTACGGTTGGTGTTTCATTTCTATGGTCACGCTTGCCCTCCGGTTTGTCTTCAAGCCTGGTCTTCAGAGATCCTGACCTTGGAGAAGACCGTGCATGGATCACCCGTAGGCCTCGCAGTTGGGATTGGTATGTGCTGTGCATCGACCATGTTTTTTCCACTTTTATTTCAAGCGTTCTCCCCAACTGTCGTTTCAGTTCCCGGTGGCCATATTAGCATGCGCAACGCAAGGTGGCTGCCATGTTCCTGCGTGGGTCCATACAAGCTTCGGAGCCAGTGTTCGAGTGCTGTCGAATAAGTTCGAGTGCCATCGGGAGACGGTTCAAATCTTGTTCAGGCAAGATGTCTGGCCTTCAGTGGCCTCTTTGCAACCTCTCGAATGTATGCTGTAAACCTGTAAGAGTGGAAGTACAACCGTGAGCAGTACGCGCAGGAACACGCGAGCGCAAGGCAATTCACAAACCCAATGCAGGGAGCTTTGCGGCAGCCACTGTCGGAAACATACTGGAAAGGGTGCTGCGGTTCCGCTAAATGTTGGCACACCTGCTTCGCTATTGCCGATAAAAAAAAAAAAACTGCAGCTGATTGTGTATCTCGGGCCACTCGAGAGTATAAAGTGTGTATGACAAGCAGAGTGCGGCTCTGTGCAGTCTATACATATTGTGGTTTTGGGTACGTTAAACCCCAGCAATAATTATTATAGTGGGCACTTTAAAGCTGTGCGAAATACCGCTTTTTCCATTCGCTTGTGTGCGTGTAACACGAAAAATCGGGATACATCAAAATAGATTTTAAAAAGTGGTACTTTGCTGTGTGTGAGTGCTACAATAGGTGCTGCAATATCAAGCCCTTGTCACATTTTGCGCATTGTAAAACTGGACGTGTGATGGGAGTGAGCTCACGAAAAAGCATCACCCTTTCCACTTTATTTTTCAGTGCTACCCGTGTGTCAGTCAAATTGTGGTTCTATGTTATTCACCGCACGCTCGTGTGTTCTGTCGTAGTGCTCGTGATAGTACACTGCACATATTCAGTACTACAAACTGCCTCGTATGACATTACAGGTCCTCAACCTGTGCAACCTGCTACTGTCTTCATCGTTTGCACCAGGAGAGCAGACATATGCCCACCCCCATCGTACTTCCTGCTGGCGCTGAACGGGTCTTCCTGGTTGACATCCTCTCAACCAACACAGCCTCACGTGAGAACCTCTTGTACTTCGAGCAATACGGTGAATGACAATGGGAATATGCTTTAGCACATTGTACTCTTAGGCGAACTGGTGCATAGCTTAACAAGATTTGTGGCGCAAACTGAGAACAAGGAAAGAGAAGACGGAACGCCTGCAGATACAATGTTAAATAAACGTTTATAACGAATTTTCGGATATAACGAAGAGTATTTTCATGGCAGATGTCACTTTGAAGTTCTGTATGTAGTGCAGTAACGTCGAAGTCTGGGTCGTTGGCACATGACGCTGAGGCAAAAACCAGTCAAAAGACGCCGGACAAGGGGAAGAAGTGACACACACAACGAACATCGGTGGTCGTGTGTGTCGACTCTTCTTCCCCTTGTCCGGCGTCTTTTTTGACTGGTTTTTGCCTCAGCGTCCTATCTAGTCTTCTCTCTTGTTCCTTGTTCTCAGTTCGCACCACAAACCTTTCGTTACAGGGGCCAATGACACCAAATTTTCGATATAATCAGGCCATGTGGGTTCATCCTCGTACGCCCACAAACAAGCTGGCGAAGTTTCAGTGCATTTGATCGAGCACCTACTTGACAACTGAATATTTTCATAAACACGAGAGCGTACTGAGGGTCGGGCAACACTGGTACACTTGTGAACTGTGACGTAACAAGCTGCTCGCTTTGCGGAGCGCGGCATTCCGGCGAACGGTTTTTGTTCCATAGCCAGCTGCGCATGCGTCGAGCTATTTCAGCTTTCTTCAGCTTCGCATCGTAGCTAAACAAGTTCGCAGCTGCTGAAACTTTGCTAGAAGATGACGACTCCGCTCCAGCAGCTCATGACGTCGCTCACGCCATGGCAAAATGGCAGTTGCCGGCAGTCGTACAGGTTTATAGCGGTGACTTCGGGGCTTATTTTGCACTGAAACATTGTTTGCAGTCAGATTTTTCATATAGTACAGGCACAAGGCCCTCATTTCTCTCTTTTGCTGAAAACCAAAATTTTCTGACCATGTCATGGCCCTTTCAGGCTATGGGACACTGGTTTTAAAAATCGCACAATCTTAGACTTGGTTCACATACAGCTGTGCTGAAAACGCAGACATTTCATGGCACTTGCACCCAGTGGCTTGAGCTACGGCGTGCGCCAATAGCGCTCGAACGCGACCACAGTCTCGTTCCGTGTAGTTGTAAATTTTAGTGCACATTGGGAACGTCATGAAATAGAGCCCCAAGTCCAACATGCATGTCACCTTGCCGTGGTTTTGGAAAATAAAATCTTAAATTTTAAATATTTCTACTTGATAACTATGAGACGTGTCGATGCAGCTTTGCAAAGGGGCGGTGACACCTGGACCATGGACTGCCAAAACCAGGAACCACTGACAAGGAGGCGCACCGCCAGCAATTCGTCAAGCACCACTGAAATAACAATCATTGCTGCGAGCTCACTAGCGGCACCAAGTTGGCAGGTGAGCCCATGATAGGTTGGCAAGGGTGGAGCATGTTCACTCTATATGGCCACTCGCCATACTTTTCAGTATCGCCAACCTTTGAAAGTTCCATGGTAATTTAACGTGTTATCCACCGCGTATAGCTTCCCCTTGCTCAAGGAGCTTCCACTTATGCTCGGGCTACTTGTGTGAAGGCACCATTACATTATCCCTTTGCGAAGAAATTTACACAATGGAGCCAAGGTTCGGAGACCAACGTAAGCAGTGGAAGTGTTGGAATACTGTATTTTACAGCACTTAATTGCAATGTAAACAATTATGTAATTACCGTATAAACGCGTGTAAGGGCCGCACTTTTTTTCAAGAAATGAGGGCCACTTTTCAGGGTGCGGCCCATACACGCGACATTTTTTAAGTAAAAACGCACCAGTTAGCGAACGAAGAGCGTTTATTGCAGTATACGACATTTCTTGCGACATACGTGCTCAATCGTCGTCACTCGGCGAGTCCTCAGACTTGGAGTCCGAGATGAGATGGTGTGCTGCGAAGCGCCGTCACCCCACATGCAGTCATCTTCCGTGCCATCCAAGCTGTTAGATATCCCGGACTTTAAAACTTCGGGACACAATGTCCGTCGACACCGAGCTCCACGGGATCCACCCAAGTACAGTCGCCAAGGCTAGTCCTTCACACGCAGCATGTCCGTTGTGAGTGCAAGACCATCATTCCGCACTTCAGTCACATAGCGGAGCAAGTCTTCTTCCAAATCGGGAAACTTGCACTGCTCTCCTCGGAAAGCGCGCTTAGTGCTGTTGGTGTTTCGCAAGGCTTCTTTTTGAGCACACAACGTCGAACACACTTCTCGTCAACGTCGAATTTTCTGCCGGCGGCACGTTTCCCATGCTCGAGAGCATACTCGATCACCTTCAACTTATAGCCAGCAGTGTAGCTATTCAGGTACTTGCCCATCTTGCCAAAACGTGAACGCCGTGTAGAAAACAAGCTAGCACGAAGGTCATCGAACAGTGCAGAAAACTACAGCAAACGGCTGGCTGAACTGCAAAAACCGAACAACGCGAACGCCATGCCAAAGTTGGTGATGCTAATGCCGATATGGATAGCGCCGATAGCGCGTTTGTATAGAGATGTGAGAAGCTAAAGATAAATCCTGCTTTAACCTTTAGTTGGCGGGTCTATGAATACTAATAAAAAGTTAAAATTTTTAGCCCACTTCACGAACATCTTAACACGAATAAAATCCAAAAATTATATCTATATACTCTGGTGACGATGATGATGGTTGCGTTTCCTTGCGCCATCTATCGACTACGCCTAGAAGCTTACGCGCGCGCGCATTTTGAATACGTATTGGTTGAGGAAAGTGTGGTGCGGCTCTTACGCGGATTTTTTTTTTTTAGAATATGCACTTCAAAAAAACGGGGTGCGGCCCTTACACGGGTGCGGCCCTTACACGCGTTTATACGGTATTGTACATTCAGTAATGCTATAGTTATTCATGGACTGAATTCAACGACCCGCTCAAATCTCATGCTATAGCTATCTGCTGGCGGCGACCATTTCCAAAAAGGTAAACATATCTTAATTCCTGCCGCAACGCCACACGTCCAAAGTCTCGTTAAACGCTGTACTGCCTTCATCGAGGCATTCGTGTATGAAAATATTCAAACCATAAGTGATATAAAGGGAACTTTAGGAAACAAGAATTCTTAATTTACCATCAGCTCAAGGTTTGCAGTAGTTTCCTTGCCAATAGGGCACAGAAAAATCGAGTTTCCAAATGAGGACGCTATGTCACAAAGGGTTATAGCATGTGCGAATATTCGAGCACTTCGAATATTCAAACGAATATTACAGTATTCAAACTTGCTTCGACACGATTTAAATTCGACATTTCGAAATACTATTTGAAATAAACTAATAGGTGTATATTAGACTGCATGTATCCTTACTGTAAAGGTTGTTTCACTACGGTCAGTAGTTCTGTGCCGCGAAAATACCTGTCCAGGAAAATCCACACTGCTTGCAAAGCCCCATTTCAAGTTAAATGAAAGTATTGCAGTCACATCAATTAATCTTTTGAAGTGTAAGAGCATTTTCTGAGCTTATATGATCCAAGTATAGTAAATTTTAAAACTTGACGTATTTTACCAGTTATCACTTGCATCCTACTGAATTCAGTTCTTCTACTCTTCACAGTTGCTTCCACTTCACTTCAGAACAAAGAATTGACATTCCGCACATCTTATTCAATTTTAAAAAATATTGTGCAGGTTGGTTCGGTCACAAAAGATGTGCTCATTTTTCTTTATAATACGATGTATACTATTAGATTCAAATTATTCGCTTAGAACCTGTAATTTACTAGTATTCGCACATCCCTAGTGATGTGCACTCTAGCCACCTCGAGTACGTTGTATATCGTAAAACAGGTGCATCACGTTGCGCCACGATTACCAGGTGGCTGGCTTTTTCTTGCAGCTCTGCATCTGCGC